>NC_084752.1:42176607-42241607 GCF_033978785.1 Entelurus aequoreus | reverse complement strand
TAAAAAAATTAGAATATTGTACAAAAATCCATTCTTTACAACAATTCAACTTCAAATGTACAACTAATATGTGATATTCACTCATTACATGCAGAGCGAGGTGTGTCAAGCCTATATTTGTTATCATTTTGGTGATCATGGCTTACAGTTTTTGAAAACCGGAGATTTTCATAAACTCTAAGCCATAATCACCAACCTTTTTGAAAGCAAGAGCTACTTCTTGGGTAGTGATTAATGCGAAGGGCTACCAGTTTGATACACACTTAAATAAATTGCCAGAAATAGCCAATTTGCTCAATTTACCTTTAACTCTATGTTATTATTAATAATTAATGATATTTACACTTATTTGAACGGTTTAAAAGAGGAGAAAACACGAAAAAAATGACAATTCAATTTTGAAACATAGTTTATCTTCAATTTCGACTCTTTAAATATCAAAATTCAACCGAAAAAAAGAAGAGAAAAACTTAAAAAAATAATTTATGGAACATCATTTGTAATTTTTCCTGATTAAGAATAATTTTAGAATTTTGATGACATGTTTTAAATAGGTTAAAATCCAATCTGCACTTTGTTAGAATATATAACAAATTGGACCAAGCTATATTTCTAACAAAGACAAATCATTATTTCTTCTAGATTTTCCAGAACAAAAATTTTAAAAGAAATTCAAAAGACTTTGAAATAAGATTTAAATTTGATTCTACACATTTTCTAGATTTGCCGGAATAATTTTTTTGAATTTTAATCATAATAGGTTTGAAGAAATAATTCACAAATATTCTTCGTCGAAAAAACAGAAGCTAAAATGAAGAATTAAATTAAAATTTATTTATTATTCTTTACAATAAAAAAAATAAAAATTTACTTGAACATTGATTTAAATTGTCAGGAAACAAGAGGAAGGAATTTAAAAGGTAAAAAGGTATATGTGTTTAAAAATCCTAAAATCATTTTTACGGTTGTATTTTTTCTCTAAAATTGTCTTTCTGAAAGTTATAAGAAGCAAAGTAAAAAAATTAATGAATTTATTTAAACAAGTGAAGACCAAGTCTTTAAAATATTTTCTTGGATTTTCAAATTCTATTTGAGTTTTGTCTCTCTTAGAATTAAAAATGTCAGGCAAAGCGAGACCAGCTTGCTAGTAAATAAATAACATTTAAAAAATAGAGGCAGCTCACTGGTAAGTGCTGCTATTTGAGCTATTTTTAGAACAGGCCGGCGGGCTACTCATCTGGTCCTTACGGGCTACCTGGTGCCCGCGGGCACCGCGTTGGTGACCCCTGCTCTAAGCCATAATCACCAAATTCATGTCAAAAGGAAGCTTGGAATATCTTGAGTTGCATGTTATGAGCCTATGTCATATATTTGTTTGCTTTGTATGCTTGTGAATCCGGGCTAATCCATTTAAGTAAGACTACTTATTATGTTGAAGGGGATTTGCGTCGTCATCCTGTTCCTTCTCAAGCATAGGTGTGTAAATATGTGTCTAGTTGCTAAAGTTTCATTGTCTATTGAGCAGAAATGCACATCAATGAAGGAGATAAATAAATGAAATGAAATTAGTAAATCTAATTGCCTCATAAAGAAACCTTTGCACGATATTGAAATGTATATTTACATACTCATATTTTTACATATACCCTGAACATCTCACAATTTAGGTCTTTTTATATTTTGTTGCACTTTTATTTGCACAATAGAAAATGTACAAAATAGAATACAAAAATAGGTTTTTACATTATGAACTATTTCTATGCGGCTGTAAACATGACCAAACCATGTTTCCTTTTACAATATACAACTTTGGAAGCTTTGTTTCATATATAATAACGTTTTGAATCGCACTTTTGTAAGGGAAATATCTTTATAATTTATTAATTTATTTATTTAACCTGTTAAGACCCTAGCTGTTTGTTTACATGCTTTTTTTTTTTTATTTCTCTTTGCTATTTGGGCTTATTGGACCCTAATTAGAATAAAAACTAAGAATAATCTTTTGATATGATGTACTTAGACCATAAGTACACAAACGTGTACATCATGTTTAGTGACATGCTAATTCTTATTTTTACACTTTTTTCTCTCCAAATTCCATTGTATGTTATACTCTTCTGACACCACCAGATGGCAGTATAAGCGGCCATAAGACACCAATTCAGTAGCGTACACCATTTTGGAAATAAGAGCTAAAAGGTGCTGTCCACGCATGTGGCCACTAAGCCTTTAGAGCAGGGGTCACCAACGCGGTGCCCGCGGGCACCAGGTAGCCCATAAGGACCAGATGAGTAGCCCGCCGGCCTGTTCTAAAAATAGCTCAAATAGCAGCACTTACCAGTGAGCTGCCTCTATTTTTTAAATTATATTTATTTACTAGCAAGCTGGTCTCGCTTTGCCCGACATTTTTAATTCTAAGAGAGACAAAACTCAAATAGAATTTGAAAATCCAAGAAAATATTTTAAAGACTTGGTCTTCACTTGTTTAAATAAATTCATTATTTTTTTACTTTGCTTCTTATAACTTTCAGAAAGACAATTTTAGAGAAAAAATACAACCTTAATAATGATTTTAGGATTTTTAAACACATATACCTTTTTACCTTTTAAATTCCTTCCTTTTCTTTCCTGACAATTTAAATCAATGTTCAAGTAAATTAATTTTTTTAATTGTAAAGAATAATAAATAAATTATAATTTAATTTTTCATTTTAGCTTCTGTTTTTTCGACAAAGAATATTTGTGAAATATTTCTTCAAATTTATTATGATTAAAATTCAAAAAAATTAATCTGGCAAATCCAGAAAATCTGTAGAATCAAATTTAAATCTTATTTCAAAGTCTTTTGAATTTCTTTTAAAATTTTTGTTCTGGAAAATCTAGAAGAAATAATGATTTGTCTTTGTTAGAAATATAGCTTGGTCCAATTTGTTATATATTCTAACAAAGTGTAGATTGGATTTTAACCAGTTTAAAACATGTCATCAAAATTCTAAAATTAATCTTAATCAGGAAAAATGACTAATGATGTTCCATAAATTCTTATTTTAATTTTTTCAAAAAGATTCGAATTAGCTAGTTTTTCTCTTCTTTTTTTCGGTTGAATTTTGAATTTTAAAGAGTCGAAATTGAAGACAAACTATGTTTCAAAATGTAATTGTCATTTTTTTCGTGTTTTCTCCCCTTTAACCCGTTCAATTAAGTGTAAATATCATTAACTATTAATAATAACATAGAGTTAAAGGTAAATTGAGCAAATTGGCTATTTCTGGCAATTTATTTAAGTGTGTATCAAACTGGTAGCCCTTCGCATTAATCACTACCCAAGAAGTAGCTCTTGCTTTCAAAAAGGTTGGTGACCCCTGTATTAGAGGTTGCATATATATATCATTTCTAATTATTTCTACATATTTTTTATGCATTTTATATGTGAAATGTGTTGAATATTTACATTTTATATAGTGCTTTTATTCACCAATTATGGATTTTTTTTTTTACCCAACTTTTACTACATAGGCAATATCGCTGTGCGCTTTAAAACATTTTTTTTAAAATGTTTTGCATTCTTTTTTTAATTGTAATATTTTATTATTATATTCATTTTAATTGATTGAAACTTTTATCAGTAGATTGCACCGTACAGTGCATATTCCGTACAATTGACCACTAAATGGTAACACCCCAATACGTTTTTCAACTTGTTTAAGTCCATGTTCATCAATTCATGGTAATTGACGACGTGGTTGTTTTTTAAGAGTTGTTTATTCGCCTTTTATTCAAAGCCCCCTTAGATGTTAGCCAGGCAGCTGCTTCGCTGTATTTGTCTTCCACGAAGGGAGCTGCACAACATTCGCCAGCTGACTTGGAAGCTGAGAAAAAGGCCAGCTCTCGGCGTGAAGTGTCCGCTTTTTAAGGACCGAGCTCGTGTGCAAGGCTGCCCGTGACGGAACCTAAAGCCCCTCGGGTGCTTATTAGTGTGGTGTCCCTGCGGCGCTGACAGCTGGACGTGGACTACCACACACACACACACACACACACACACACACACACACACACACACACTCACACCAGCCTTCATGTTGGAACTAATTCAAAGGAGATGTTTGTCTTGTAGCTCAACATAAACTTCATTTTAACCCTTCCTTCAGCTTTCTTTCCTCTTCTAACCTTCTCGCTCGCTCTCGTCTCAGTCATGTGTTCGCACTAATGGTGCTGTCAGAGTGTCTGCTTAGCTGTCTCCCACACACACACACACACACACACACACACACACACACACACACACACACACCGCACGGCAGCTTTACTCGGCTCTTTGCCTGATGTTAAACACTGATCCGTCTCCTTTTCACACGCTAAATGCTGCTTAGTTGAAACTGGAGACGCTTGTAGACCGGAGCTGTTCAACGTCATTGATACCGGGGCCCTCCATATCTCACCGGAGGAAAAGTCACAGAAGAAGCACTACTGTATGTTTTGTCTAGTCAAAGATCTTCCATTTGTCAGGAACAATGTGCTGTTTTTAAGAAGTCCGCTATTCAAAGATCTTTTTTAATAACTTGAGTAAATAACAAGAAAACTCGTCAAAGAAAGATCTTCCGTAGAGACATCTTGCTATTTTTGTATTATATTCTCAATATTTTTTACGATTCATTGCAAAAACACTCGTCAAAGATCCTCTATTTTGCAGGAGCACGCTGCTGTTCCTGTTTTTAACGATCTAATGCAAAAACACTAATCAAATATCCTCTATATGACAAAAGTGCTCTGCTGTTTTTAACAAATCATTGCAAAAACAGTAGTCAAAGATCCTCTATTTTACAGGAGCACGCTGCTGTTCCTGTTTTTAACGATCGAATGCAAAAACACTAGTCAAATATCCTCTATTACAGAAGCACTCTGCTGTTTTTAACGATTTGTTGCAAAAACACTCGTCAAAGATCCTCTATTTAACAGGAGCACGCTGCTGTTCCTGTTTTTAACGATCGATTGGAAAATGTCTAGTCAAATATCCTCTATTACAGAAGCACTCTGCTGTTTTTAAGGATTTACTGCAAAAACAGTAGTCAAAGATCTTCTATTTTACAGGAGCACGCTGCTGTTCCTGTTTTTAACGATCGAATGCAAAAACACTAGTCAAATATCCTCTATATGACCAAAGTGCTCTGCTGTTTTTAACTATTCGTTGCAAAAACACTCGTCAAAGATCCTATATTGTACAGGAGCACGCTGCTGTTCCTGTTTTTAACGATCAAATGCAAAAACACTAGTCAAATATCCTCTATATGACCGAAGTGCTTTGCTGTTTTTAACGATTCATTGCAAAAACACTCGTCAAAGATCCTCTATTTAACAGGAGCACGCTGCTGTTCCTGTTTTTAACGATCGATTGGAAAATGTCTAGTCAAATATCCTCTATTACAGAAGCACTCTGCTGTTTTTAAGGATTTACCGCAAAAACAGTTGTCAAAGATCTTCTATTTTACAGGGGCATGCAGCTGTTCCTGTTTTTAACGATCGAATGCAAAAACATTAGTCAAATATCCTCTATATGACAAAAGTGCTCTGCTGTTTTTAACGATTTGTTGCAAAAACACTCGTCAAAGATCCTTTATTGTACAGGAGCTTGTGCTGTTCCTGTTTTTAATGATCGAATGCAAAAACACTCGTCAAATATCCTCTATATGACCAAAGTGCTTTGCTGTTTTTAACGATTCATTGCAAAAACACTCGTCAAAGATCCTTTATTTAACAGGAGCATGCTGCTGTTCCTGTTTTTAACGATCGATTGGAAAATGTCTAGTCAAATATCATCTATTACAGAAGCACTCTGCTGTTTTTAAGGATTTACTGCAAAAACACTCGTCAAAGATCCTCTATTTAACAGCAGCACACTGCTGTTCCTGTTTTTAACAATCAAATGCAAAAACACTAATCAAATATTTTCTATATGACCAAAGTGCTCTGCTGTTTTTAACGATTCATTGCAAAAACACTCATCAAAGATCCTCTATTGTACAGGAGCACGCTGCTGTTCCTGTTTTTAACGATCGAATGCAAAAACACTAGTCAAAGATCCTCTATTACAGAAGTATAGTGGAAAGCCGGTCCCTGAAAATAATGCCTACATTAAACCGGTGCAAAAAGGGTTGGGGACTCACCGTTTTAGGGAACCTACACCAATCAAAGATCCTCTATACAAGAGAAACACTGCTGTTGCTATCTTCCTACTTGTCTTGCTGTTTTTTCTGGGCTAACTCTATTTCACGTGGTCGTCCTGGTAGTGTCATCGCTGTTTCCTAACCGTCTTCTCTCCTCTTTTCTTCCTTCACCTTCCGTCCCGTTCACGTCACACTCGCACATGGACTCTTCGCCACGCCGCCATCTCCCCTCTTGAGCAGTATCTTCTCCTGCAGACGCCGCTGATGTTTACAGAGCAGATGCAGCAGGACGTCATCATGGTGCTCAAGTTCCCGTCCAACTCTCCCGTCACTCACGTGGCCGCCAACACGCAGCCGGGCCTGGCGGCGCCCGCCGTCATCACGGTCACCGCCAGCCGCGTCTTCGCCGTCAACAAGTGGCACGGCCTTTCAGGTGAGAAACACGGGCGTTGTGGGGGATTGATGGGAGACGAGCGCTAATGCGGTCAAGCACGCTGCAAAAAGTCAGTGTTCAAAAACAAAAAATATACAAAAATGAGGGGTATTTTATTTGAACTAAGCAAAATTATCTGTCAATAGAACAAGAAAATTCAGCTTGTCAAGACTTTCTAAAACAAGTAAAATTAGCTAACTTCAATGAACCCAAAAATAGCTTAAAATAAGTATATTCTCACTAATAAGTGCACTTTTCTTGGTAGAAACAACTAATATGAGACCTTTTTGCTCAATATGATGAAAAATATTCTTAAATAAGTAAATGCTAGTGCCATTATCTTGACATAATGATATGCACTCGGCATCATCCTTTTTTTTTTCATGCTTAAAATAAGAAATTATTACGTTAAAAAAGCAGTTTTATACTTGTGAGTAGGGATGTCCGATAATGGCTTTTTGCCGATATCCGATATTCCGATATTGTCCAACTCTTTAATTACCGATACCGATATCAACCGATATATGCAGTCGTGGAATTAACACATTATTATGCCTAATTTGGACAACCAGGTATGGTGAAGATAAGGTACTTTTTAAAAAAAATTAGTAAAATAAGATAAATAAATTAAAAACATTTTCTTGAATAAAAAAGAAAGTACAACAATATAAAAACAGTTACATAGAAACTAGTAATGAATGAAAATGAGTAAAATGAAGTGTTAAATGTTAGTACTATTAGTGGAGCAGCAGCACGCACAATCATGTGTGCTTACGGACTGTATCCCTTGCAGACTGTATTGATATATATTGATATATAATGTAGGAAGCAGAATATTAATAACAGAAAGAAACAACCATTTTGTGTGAATGAGTGTAAATGGGGGAGGGAGGTTTTTTGGGTTGGTGCACTAATTGTAAGTGTATCTTGTGTTTTTTATGTTGATTTAATAAAAAAAACCAAAAAAAAACGATACCGATAATAAAAAAAACGATACCGATAATTTCGGATATTACATTTTAACGCATATATCGGACATCTCTACTTGTGAGTGTTGATGACACAGCTTTGCAACAGTTGATATTCTAGTTTCAAGCATGTTTTACTCAATATAGCTCATCAAATCTCAGCTGTAATATCTTACTGACATCATTTAGGAGCAAAACACTTAAAACAAGTAAAACACTCTAACATCAAATCTGCTTAGTGAGAAGAATGATCTTATCAGACAGAAAATAAGCAAATATCGCCCTTATTTGAGATATTTCATCTTACTTAGATTTCACTTTTTG
This sequence comes from Entelurus aequoreus, assembly GCF_033978785.1. Classification (NCBI taxonomy): domain Eukaryota; kingdom Metazoa; phylum Chordata; class Actinopteri; order Syngnathiformes; family Syngnathidae; genus Entelurus; species Entelurus aequoreus. The sequence continues at coordinate 42,233,721 of NC_084752.1, read as the reverse complement.
CAGTGCAGTGAAGTCGTCACGTTGTGTAAATGGTAAATAAAAAGAGAATACAATGATTTGCAAATCTTTTTCAACTTATATTCAATTTAATAGACTGCAAAGACAAGATACGAGGACAAACTTACGAACAGTGGGAGACCGGGCTTTCTGCTCCGCCGCTCCCAGTCTGTGGAACGCTCTCCCTGACCACCTGAGGGCACCACATACTGTGGATGCTTTTAAAAAAGGCTTTTTTTCTTTAGATATATGCATACTAGTTTTGGCTATTTGGCTGTTCTATATTTTCATTTTTATTTATTTTTTATTATCTTTTTATTTTTATTTTTTTATACACTGTAGCACTTTGAGGTTGTTTACTCAATGTATAATAATAATAATAGATTTTTTTGTAAATAGCACTTTACATTGAGTAAACAACCTCAAAGTGCTACAGTGTATAAAAAAATAAAAATGTGGGACGCTCTCCCTGACCACCTGAGGGCACCACAGACTGTGGATGCTTTTAAAAAAGGCTTTTTTTTTTAGATATATGCATACTAATTTTGGCTATTTGGCTGTTCTATATTTTCATTTTTATTTATTTTTTATTATCTTTTTATTTTTTGTATTTATTTTTTTATACACTATAGCACTTTGAGGTTGTTTACTCAATGTAAAGTGCTATTTACAAATAAATCTATTATTATTATTATTATTAGAGATGTCCGATAATATCGGTCTGCCGATATTATCGGCCGATAAATGCGTTAAAATGTAATATCGGAAATTATCGGTATCGTTTTTTTTTTTAATCAGTATCGTTTTTTTTTGTTTTTTTTTTATTTTATTTTATTTTTTATTAAATCCACATAAAAAACACAAGATACACTTACAATTAGTGCACCAACCCAAAAAACCTCCCTCCCCCATTTACACTCATTCACACTCATTCACACAAAAGGGTTGTTTCTTTCTGTTATTAATATTCTGGTAGGTTCCTACATTATATATCAATATATATCAATACAGTCTGCAAGGGATACAGTCCGTAAGCACACATGATTGTGCGTGCTGCTGCTCCACTAATAGTACTAACCTTTAACAGTTAATTTTACACATTTTCATTAATTACTAGTTTCTATGTAACTGTTTTTATATTGTTGTACTTTCTTTTTTATTCAAGAAAATGTTTTTAATTTATTTATCTTATTTTATTTGATTCATTTTTTTAAAAAGTACCTTATCTTCACCATACCTGGTTGTCCAAATTAGGCATAATAATGTGTTAATTCCACGACTGTATATATCGGTTGATATCGGTATCGGTAATTAAAGAGTTGGACAATATCGGATATCGGCAAAAAGCCATTATCGGACATCCCTAATTATTATTAGTAGTATTTCATGTTCACACTGAGAAACTTAATTTTTTTGCAAATAATCATGAACTTAGAATTTAATGGCAGCAACACATTGCAAAAAAGTTGTCATTTTTACCACTGTGTTACATGGCCTTTCCTTTTAACAACACTCAGTAAACCTTTGGGAACTGAGGAGACACATTTTTGAAGCTTTTCAGGCGGAATTCTTGCCCATTCTTGCTTGATGTACAGCTTAAGTCAGGCCTGGGCAATTATTTTGACTCGAGGGGCCACATTTAGAGGAAACAATATGTCTGGGGGCCAGTACCAGTAGAGTATGAGTCGCTCCGTAGTATAAGTCGCACCGGCCGAAAATGCATAATAAAGAAGGAAAAAAAAAAATATAAGTCGCATTTGTTGGGGAAATGTATTTGATAAAAGCCAACGGCAAGAATAGACATTTGAAAGGCAATTTAAAATGTCTCTTACGTGAATGAGATCAATAATATTATTTGATATTTTACGCTAATGTGTTAATCATTTCACACATAAGCCGCTCCTGAGTATAAGTTGCACCCCCGGCCAAACTATGAAAAAAACTGCGACTTATAGTCCGAAAAATACGGTAAATAAAAATACAGTACTGCTGCAATATATACATTATATATCAATATAGATCAATACAGTCTGCAGGGATACAGTCCGTAAGCCCACATGATTGTATTTCTTTATGACAAAAAAAAAAAAAAAATACCATACCATGGGTAACAACAGTCAATATTTATTTATTTTAAATTTATTTTTTTAGGGGGGTAACAACAGTCAATATTTATAATAGTTAATATCCATCAAATTGTACACTATAAAAATGACCAATAGATTTTACTGTAAAATTTAGGGAGGTTTTTTTTCCCAGCCTATTACTGTAAGTTGGAATAAAAAAAGACCAATGTTTGTTTTTTTATAGTAAAATTCTGTCGGCTGAGCTGTCAAATTTTTCGATTTTTTTTTTCTGTAAAATCCACCGTTGATGATTTTATGGTACCACATTTTATTATGGTAAAAAACTGGCGTCTGAGTTGCCAAAATAAAATTAAACAGCAGTACTGTATTTCTATTTACCGTATTTTTCGGACTATAAGTCGCAGTTTTTTCCATAGTTTGGCCGGTGGTGCGACTTATACTCAGGAGCGACTTATGTGTGAAATTATTAACACATTAGCGTAAAATATCAAATAATATTATTTAGCTCATTCACGTAAGACAGTGTTCCCCAACCACCGGGCCGCGGCCCAGTACCGGTCCGTGGACCGATTGGTACCGGGCCGCACAAGAAAGAAAAAAAAACAATAATAATATATATATATTTATTTATTTATTAAATCAACATAAAAAAACACAATATATAAATTATATATAAATATACATCAATACAGTCTGCAGGGATACAGTCCGTAAGCCCACATGATTGTATTTCTTTATGACAAAAAAAAAAAAAAAAATACCATACCATGGGTAACAACAGTCAATATTTATTTATTTTAATTTTATTTTTTTAGGGGGGTAACAACAGTCAATATTTATAATAGTTAATATCCATCAAATTGTACACTATAAAAATGACCAATAGATTTTACTGTAAAATTTAGGGAGGGTTTTTTTTCCAGCCTATTACTGTAAGTTGGAATAAAAAAAGACCAATGTTTGTTTTTTTATAGTAAAATTCTGTCGGCTGAGCTGTCAAATTTTTCGATTTTTTTTTTTCTGTAAAATCCACGGTTGATGATTTTATGGTACCACATTTTATTATGGTAAAAAACTGGCGTCTGAGTTGCCAAAATAAAATTAAACAGCAGTACTGTATTTCTATTTACCGTATTTTTCGGACTATAAGTCTCAGTTTTTTCCATAGTTTGGCCGGTGGTGCGACTTATACTCAGGAGTGACTTATGTGTGAAATTATTAACACATTAGCGTAAAATATCAAATAATATTATTTAGCTCATTCACGTAAGACAGGGTTCCCCAACCACCGGGCCGCGGCCCAGTACCAGTCCGTGGACCGATTGATACCGGGCCACACAAGAAATAAAAAAATTTAAAAAAAATATATATATATATATTTATTTATTTATTTATTTATTAAATCAACATAAAAAACAAAATATATACATTATATATAAATATACATCAATACAGTCTGCAGGGATACAGTCCGTAAGCCCACATGATTGTATTTCTTTATGACAAAAAAAAAATAAAAAAATACCATACCATGGGTAACAACAGTCAATATTTATTTATTTTAATTTTATTTTTTTAGGGGGGTAACAACAGTCAATATTTATAATAGTTAATATCCATCAAATTGTACACTATAAAAATGACCAATAGATTTTACTGTAAAATTTAGGGAGGTTTTTTTTTTCCAGCATATTACTGTAAGTTGGAAAGAAAAAAAAAAAGACCAATGTTTGTTTTTTTATAGTAAAATTCTGTCGGCTGAGCTGTCAAATTTTTGGATTTTTTTTTTTTTTTACTGTAAAATCCACAGTTGATGATTTTATGGTACCACATTTTATTATGGTAAAAAACTGGCGTCTGAGTTGCCAAAATAAAATTAAACAGCAGTACTGTATTTCTATTTACCGTATTTTTTGGACTATAAGTCACAGTTTTTTCCATAGTTTGGCCGGTGGTGCGACTTATACTCAAGAGCGACTTATATCTGAAATTATTAACACATTAGCGTAAAATATCAAATAATATTATTTAGCTCATTCACGTAAGACAGTGTTCCCCAACCACCGGGCCGCGGCCCAGTACCGGTCCGTGGACCGATTGGTACCGGGCCGCACAAGAAATAAAAAAAATAAAAAATAAAAAATATATATATATATATTTATTTATGTATGTGTGGGAAAAAAATCTATTTCATCTCTACAGGCCTGTTTCATGAGGGGTTTACCTCAATCCTCAGGAGATTTTTTCCCCCCCCCACACATACATATTACGCTCTACCACGGTATCGAGCACTATTTTTTGGATAATCTAATTAAGACATATATATATTTATTTATTTATTTATTAAATCAACATAAAAAACACAATATATACATTATATATAAATATACACCAATACAGTCTGCAGGGATACAGTCCGTAAGCCCACATGATTGTATTTCCTTATGACAAAAAAAAATATACCATACCATGGGTAACAACAGTCAATATTTATTTATTTTAATTTTATTTTTTTAGGGGGGTAACAACAGTCAATATTTATAATAGTTAATATCCATCAAATTGTACACTATAAAAATGACCAATAGATTTTACTGTAAAATTTAGGGAGTTTTTTTTTTTTTTTTTAGTATATTACTGTAAGTTGGAAAAAAAAACCAATGTTTGTTTTTTTATAGTAAAATTCTGTTGGCTAAAATGTCAAATTTTTGGATTTTTTTTTTTTTACTGTAAAATCCACAGTTGATGATTTTATGGTACCACATTTTATTATGGTAAAAAACTAGCATCTGAGTTGCCAAAATAAAATTAAACAGCAGTACTGTATTTCTATTTACAGTAATATGCTGTAAAAATAATAATAAAAAACACCATATATATTACAGTAAAATATTTTACTGGCAACTAAGCCACAGATAATTTTTTTTACTCTTTACGTAAAAAAATTTAAAAATATTTTAATTCATAGGCAAATTCATGAATCCGCCAATATTATCGGACATCTCTAATTATATATTTTTTTAAATACCTCAGTGACGCATCAAAATTCCATTTCTGAGGAAGGTTTTTATACGCTATTTACTTTTACAACACCAGAAAGAGAAAATGTGATATTTGTCTTTGCTTTTTTGATTCAGCGAGTCTAGAATTATTACGGTCTGGTCTGCTGGACATTGATTTAGGACACAGCCGACTGCGTCCGCCAGGTGCGGTTAAATCAAATGTGACGCGCCAAGCAGCCTTCACTTGCCGCGATGTCCACCTCCATACATCCGCCTCCTCCTCGCGCAGCGTGAGAAACATCACATTTGATGTTCCTATCATTGGCCAGTCTGCCAAGTGGGAGTCATGCAACACTATTGCGGATTCCCCAACTGCTTTTCTTAGTGCAACTTTGGCAATTAGACCTCAATGCCACCCCACAACAGTGTGTGACCAAGCTGTTGTGTCTGTGTAGGGTTTAATAATAAATAATAATAATAATAATTAGGGATGTCCGATAATATCAGACTGCCGATATTATCGGCAGATAAATGCTTTAAAATGTAATATTGGAAATTATCGGTATCGGTTTCAAAATGATCCGTATCGGTTTCAAAAAGTAAAATGTATGACTTTTTAAAAGGCCGCTGTGTACACGGCCGTAGGGAGAAGTACAGAGCGCCAATAAACCTTAAAGGCACTGCCCAGTCACATAATAGCTACGGCTTTTCACACACACACAAGTGAATGCAAGGCATACTTGGTCAACAGCCATACGGGTCACACTGAGGGTGGCTGTATAAACAAGTTTAACACTGTTACAAATATGCGCCACACTGTGGACCCACACCAAACAAGAATGACAAACACATTTCGGGAGAACATCCGCACCGTCACACAACATAAACACAACAGAACAAATACCCAGAATCCCATGCAGCACTAACTCATCCGGGACGCTACAATATACACCCCCCGCTACCCCCTACCCAAAAACCTCGCCCCCCCCCCCCCCCCAACCCCGCCCACCTCAACTTCCTCATGCTCTCTCAGGGAGAGCATGTCCCAAATTCCAAGCTGCTGTTTTGAGGCAATTTTTAAAAAAAAACACGCTTTGTGACTTCAATAATAAATATGGCAGTGCCATGTTGGCATTTTTTTTCCATAACTTGAGTTGATTTATTTTGGAAAACCTTGTTACATTGTTTAATGCATCCAGCGGGGCATCACAACATAATTAGGCATAATAATGTGTTCATTCCACCACTGTATATATCGGTATCGCTTGATATCGGAATCGGTAATTAAGAGTTGGACGATATCGGAATATCGGATATCGGCAAAAAAGCCATTATCGGACATCTCTAATAATAATACAATTTTATTTGGTATAGCGCTTTTCAGAGTACTCAAAGACGCTTTACAGGATACAATTTTTTAATATAAAACAGTTAAAAGTAATAATATAAAATAACAGGAAATATAAATGTATGAATTATGTATTATTATTATTAATATATTAGTATTATTTTTTTATTTTTTGTTATTATTATATTGGTATTTTTATGTATTATTTACAATGTGAATGGAATTATGGGGTTTCTTTCACGTGCTATCTTCAAATTCTCACCAGTGTTTCCCACACATTCCTTTTTGTTGTGGCGGCCCGCCACGAAAGAATTACGTCCGCCACAAATAAAATAAAAAAATAAAAAAAATAATAAAAAAATATATATATATATATATATATATATATATATATATATATATATATATATATATATTTTTTTTTTTTGTGTGTCCTGTCCAGCTTCTCAGGCAAATCATATAGTTGATGTAGATGCCCATATCGGCTGTTCAGATTTACTTTACAAAAGAGAAGTGTAGTATACTTCTCTTGTTGCCTTATTTGTATTTGACCACTACTGTTTTCTGTTTATTTGTTACTGACTGTGGCAGGACACCTCTGCCTCTGTTTCACTTTATGTTGCTGGTAAATAATATGGTTGTAGTAGTAGGCTAAAGTTAAATGATTTAGTATGCACTAATTAAAGGGGCAGAGCTTTAAGAGACATTTTAGCTTTTATATTTTATAAGATATATTTTTTGTAAGAACCACAATTAATAAATATATTTCAGTGAATAACTTATTGTTCAAATCTGTATATAAATATGTACATAAAGTGTTGTAATTATATTGTAAAATGGATGCATGGACGTTTAAAACAAAACTGTTATTATTAAGTAGTAAGTATACATTTTTTGAGCCTTTTTAGAGAAAATCATATTGTAGTAAATTATGCAAATTACTCGATGATGTCATGGTGACCACGCCCATAACCACGCCCCCACCGCCACAGGTATCTTGGCAGTTTATGGGAAACACTGCTCACTGTCCTTTTTTTTTCTAGTTACTGATTAAACCTCAATACTCAAAAATGCTTCACACATTTTCACGGAGGTATAAAGCACATACTCTTGTGTTGTTAGTCAAAGTCAGTCAATCCATCAAACTTTGTTTCTAAAGCACTTTTAATGCAAGTGGCAACACAAAGTGTTTTTATATGGAATTCTTTTTCCAAAAAAGAATGAAGAGGAAACACTAACAACAGCAAAACATGGCGTGGCACTGAGGATTGCGAAAAAGCGCCACCTCCGAGGCGTCCACGCAAAAAGAATAAGTCAAAATGGGGCGGCATAGCTCGGTTGGTAGAGCGGCCGTGCCAGCAACTCGAGGGTTCCAGGTTCGATTCCCGCTATCCGCCATCCTAGACACTTGACCCACCTGCTCCCAGTGCCACCCACACTACTTTAAATGTAACTTACATATTGGGTTTCACTATGTAAAGCGCTTTGAGTCACTAGAGAAAAGCGCTATATAAATATAATTCACTTCACAAATTAACGCCATCTAAAAAAAAAAAAAAATTGTATGTAATTATTTATATAAAATATAAATAATGCAAAAATAATTGAATGAAAACATAACATTGAGAGAATCATAGTAGCAACAACATCAATAAATCAAATGGAAAAAAACACTAAATATAATATAATACTGCGGGAGCTTGTTTCTGTAATGTAACAAATCTAAATTTGGCTGTCAAAAATTACGAGTTATTGAAAATGATCACACAATTTATTTTTTAGCTTAATTTCAATGACCGTATTTTCCAGAATATAGTATGAGCTGCACCAACTCAATTTGAGATTTTTTTTTTTTAAATATTTATATAAAATCTGCTGTACAGTATGTGTGCTTGGGTCATACACTGCAAAAAGTCAGTGTTCAAAAACAAGAAAAAAAAATACAAAAATGAGGGGTATTTTATTTTAACTAAGCAAAATTATCTGCCAATAGAACAAGAAAAAGACTTTCCGAAACAAGTCAAATTAGCTAACCTCAATGAACCCAAAAATACCTTAAAATAAGTATATTCTCACTAATAACAAGTGCACTTTTCTTGGTAGAAAAAAAAAGAGACCTTTTTGCTCAATATGTTGAAAAATATTCTTAAATGAAATAAATGCTAGTGCCATTATCTTGACATAATGATATGCGCTCGGCATTACATTTCTTGAAACCGGCAAACTTACACTAAAAACTAGTTTATTGTTCTTAATGGAAAGGCAACAAGGCAAGCGCTTGTTACTCTCAGGGTCTCTTAGCCGCTCAGGCAAATCATATTGTCTAAAAATGCATTTTTCCATGGATAACATGACATCATCGTGCCAAGTGCGTGCTCTTTCAGTCAATTAGTGCGCATATATACAGCCCGGACAACATTTTTTTTATTGTAATTTTGAAGAGTTTATCTGAATGCACACTGCAAAAAGTCAGTGGTCAAAAAAAAGAAAAAAAATTACAAAAATGAGGAGTATTTTATTTGAACTAAGCAAAATTATCTGCCAATAGAACAAGAAAATTGGGCTTGTCAAGACTTTCCAAAACAAGTAAAATTATCTAACCTCAATGAACCCAAAAATACCTTAAAATAAGTATATTCTCACTAATAACAAGTGCACTTTTCTTGGTAGAAAAAAAAAAGAGACCTTTTTGCTCAATATGTTGAAAAATATTCTTAAATGAAGTAAATGCTAGTGCCATTATCTTGACATAATGATATGCACTCGCCATTACATTTCTTGAAACCAGCAAACTTATACTAAAAACTAATTTATTGTTCTTAATGGAAAGGCAACAAGGCAAGCGCTTGTTACTCTCGGGGTCTCCTAGCCGCTCAGGCAAATCATATTGTCTAAAAATGAATTTTTCCATAGATAACATGACATCATCGTGCCAAGTGTGTGCTCTTTCAGTCAATTAGTGCGCATATGTACAGTCCGGCCCCCGGCCAAAACATTTTTTATTGTAATTTTGAAGAATTTATCTGAATGTGCATGAACTATTTCTGTTCAAAATAGTTATAAATGTCACATGTAAATGTTTAAATATTAACTGTCAGTTTACTGTACTGTGCCAACTGTACTACTATATGAGTACGTATGTTCTATTGTTTCATTGGAAATAAAACAGCAAAGTCCATTTGGCTGTCATCTGTTTTAATTATGAGACACAATTGTGTCAAAGTCATGATTTATTTTTTTCATGCTTGAAATAAGGAATGATTACTTTAAAAAAGTAGTTTTATACTTGTGAGTAGGGCTGTGAATATTTGGGTGTCCCACGATTCGATTCAAAATCGATTCTTGGGGTCACGATTCGATTGAAAATCGATTATTTTTTTTTCAATTCAACACGATTCTCGATTCAAAAACAATATTTTTTTTTTTTTTTTTTTTAATGAAAACAATACACAGCAATACCATAATAATGCAATACAATTTCAAAACCAAACCCGACCCAGAAACATTCAGAAGTGCAATAAACAGAGCAATTGAGAGGAGACACAAACAGAACAAACCAAAAGTAGTGAAACAAAAATGAATATTATCAACAACAGTATCAATATTAGTTACAATTTCAACATAGCAGCGATTAAAAATCCCTCATTGATATTATCATTACAAACATTAATTTAAAAAAAAATTACAAAAAATGAACAATAGTGTCACAGTGACTTACACTTGCATCGCATTTATAAACTAAATGTCTAATGATAATGTCAATGAGGGATTTTTAATGTTGAAATTGTAACTAATATTGATACTGTTGTTGATAACATTCATTTTTGTTTCACTACTTTTGGTTTGTTCTGTGTGGTGTTTGTGTCTCCTCTCAATTGCTCTGTTTATTGCACTTCTGAGTGTTGCTGGCTGGAATTGGATTGCATTGTTATGGTATTGCTGTGTATTGTTTTGTTGGATTGATTAATTAAAAAATACAAAATAAACAATAAAACATTTACTGAAAAAATAAAAAATAAAAATCGATTTTTTTTAAAAATGAGAATCGATTCTGAATCGCACAACGTGAGAATCGCGATTCGAATCCGAATCGATTTTTTCCCACACCCCTACTTGTGAGTGTTGATGACACAGCTTTGCAACAGTTGATATTCTAGTTTCAAGCATGTTTTACTCAATATAGCTCATCAAATCTCAGCAACAAGCTGTAATATCTTACTGACATCATTTAGGAGCAAAACACTTAAAACAAGTAAAACACTCTAACATCAAATCTGCTTAGTGAGAAGAATGATCTAATCAGACGGAAAATAAGCAAATATCACCCTTATTTGAGATATTTCATCTTACTTAGATTTCACTTTTTGCAGTGTGTGGCTATAATGAAGTGTAATCCAGGATCCCACCCGGCGAGACCCCCCGGAATCATTACAATAATCATCCAATCCGTCTTCTTCCTCTTCACCTGTCAGGTCATCCCAGCTCGGCCGTGCAGGACCAGCAGTACCAACTTCCTGTGGAGATCGACCCTCTTATAGGTACTTTTCGCCACACACACACACACACACACACACACACACACACACACACACACACTCGTTGCATCATCACACCGACATGAAATGACTTTTTTTTGTGTTTAGCTAGATTTGTGTATGAGTGAGTGTAGAGCTGTCACGATAAAGGCCCCGCCTCTCCACCATTTGCATGCAAATTGGAATGCAATGAGCTGTGGCCTCGGCCCCGGCATTTCATCATCAACGCCCCCCCACCCCCACCCCCGTCCTCCATCCACCTCCCTCCTTTCCCTGTATCCTCTTTGCTTTAATTCGAGCGCGGGGAGAGGACGCGTGTCAGGGAGAATGAATATGAATGCGGTAATAATGCGTGATTGAGAACGCGCGGTGGACGGGCTGTCAGGACAAATATGGCCGCCTCTCATCCTTGGCGACTTGTTGATGATGAGGAGGAGGAGGCCGGGCCGGAGATGATGTTTGAGGCACTGAAGGGGACCACTGCCTGTCCTTTGTCAAATATAAAGTAGGTTAGTGAAAATGTTCTGAGCTGAGCCGCAAGAGTTGATCGGGTGATAATGATTATTATATATACACTGCAAAAAGTCAGTGTTCAAAAACAAGAATAAAAAATACAAAAATGAGGGGTATTTTACTTGAATTAAGCTAAATTATCTGCCAATAAAACAAGAAAATTTGGCTTGTCAAGACTTTTCCAAAACAAGTAAAACACACATATGGTTTTTCCAGGCCTGGCCCTAACCAATCTGGCGCCCTAGGCAAGATTTTAGGTGGCGCCCCCCCGCCCCACATCGGCAATGAAGTGTATATACTCTAAAGAAACCGAATAGCTTTGTCTTTGACCTTTTTTTTTTACTTAAAGAAAGCAAATTAACATATTATATGAGAATGTTATGTTATGATTATCTTTAACCGAATCACAGCAGTGCTCAAATTAAAAAAACAGCATTCCCTCTCATGGGATATTGCTTAATTAACATTAATGATGTGCACTTTAACAACTAGGCTTACAACTATACCTAATATATAAAGAGGTGGAAAAGTGACTATTACCTGCAGGGCAAACATTAGCTAACCAGAAGGCAATAACAATGTCAACAAAAAACACCTGCTTAAAAGATCTAATACAAAAGTCCCTGAGGAATGTAAGGTGCTGTAATTACCTAACGTTACATTATTATTTTCCATAACAATTTAGCCCCCTCCACAATATTAACCCGACGTTAAAACAGAACTAGCTATTTATTGATTAGCAATTGCCGAATCATGTAACATTAGCTTAATGCTAAAAAGCCAGGTTACTATCACGTTCTGTAACAGACAAATAATTTCATGTAGGCTAACGTTACCTACCTGCTACCTCTGTCTTTTTCTCGTTTCTCCTCTTCTTTTCTATTTTTTCTTCCCTGGGCACCTGACCGTTTTGGCCGTTTTGACATCTTGTGTGGATTATTTGATGTGGTGACGTCCAAAAAAAGTCATGATACGGGAAGGGAGGGGGAAGCACCGTGCGGGGGGAGGGAGGGGCGTAATGTTGTAACAAATAATATTTCTATTAAATAGGCTTTACTTTGCATTTTAAATAACGTGGGATTATTTTTTGTATTTAGAAATAATAGTACCAACTTTTTTTTTTTTTCCTCCAACATTTGTGGCACTGGCATGGCGCCCCCTGATGGACAGCGGCCTTAGCATTTGCCTATACGGCCTATGCCACGGGCCGGCCCTGGGTTTTTCTTCTTCTTCTCCAGATTTTTGCGCTTTACCTTGCACATTTTTCACCCGATTCAAACCGTTTCCACCTTCAAACTGTTCAGCCCATTCGGGAATCGCGGGCTTTCCCTTGACAAATTCCCAGATTTCCCAGAATTCCTGGTTTTCCAGGACATTTTTTCCCCATTCAAAATGAACTGGCCATTTTTCAAACTTCCGCCATGTCCAAATTTTCCAACCGATTCAAACCATTCCACCTTCAACATATTCCATGCATCCTGGAAATTCAAATCGCTTTTACAAGTTCAAAAAAAGTCCTGGAATTCCCAGAATTTCCTTTTTTTCAAACCCTTTTTTGACCCTTTTTTCTGTCGACTACTCCTTCCACATTTTTCAACCCACTTCAACCGTTCCACTGTCCAAACATTCCTCTTAATCAGGACAAAAACAAAGTAGTTTTTTGAACTGGAAAAATTCCCGGAATTCCTGGAATTCCTTCATACAATTTCTCGAATAAAAATGTTACTACTGCAATATTTCTCGACCAATTTGAAAAATTCCAACACCAACCATTATTCAGAACATTCAAGCCTTTTAAAATGTTCCCAAAAATTCCCGCTTTTCCCAAAATTCCCAAATTTCCATGAAAATCCCATTGAAATGAATGGGACATTTTTCAAAGTTCCACAATTCCCAAATTTGTTATCCAATTCAAACCATTCCAACTCCAAAATATTCAGCCTGTTCAAAATTGTTTGTTCTCCTTCAATAAGTAAAAAAAAAAAATCTCGGATTTCCAAAAATTCCGAGTTTTTTAAATTAAAAATTAATTGACAATTTTTTTAAACTTCCACAATTCCCACATTTTTCAACCGATTCAAACCATTCCACCTTCAACATATTCCACTCATCCTGGAAATTCAAATATCATTTTTACAAGTTCAAAAAAAATTCCAGGAATTCCCAGAATTTCCTTTTTTGACGCTTTTTTCTGGCGACTACTCCTTCCACATTTTCAACCCACTTCAACCGTTCCACTGTCCAAACATTCCTCTTAATCAAGACAAAAAACTAAGTTGTTTTTTGAACTAGAAAAATTCCCAGTTTTCCCGGAATTCCTTAATACCATTTCTCGAATAAAAATGTTACTACTTCAATATTTCTCGACCAATTTGAAAAATCCCAACACCAACCATTATTCAGAACATTCAATCAAGCCTTTTAACATTTTCCAAAAAATTCCCGCTTTTCCCAAAATTCCCAAATTTCCATGAAAATCCCATTGAAATGAATGGGACATTTTTCAAAGTTCCACAATTCCCACCTTTTTATCCGATTCAAACCGTTCTAACTCCAAAATATTCAGCCTGTTCAAAATTGTGTGTTCTCCTTAGACAATTTAAAAAAATCTCGGATTTCCAAAAATTCCCAGTTTTCAGGGACATTTTCCCCATTTACAAAAGAATTGAGAATTTTTTTAAACTTCCACAATTCCCACATTTTTCAACCGATTCAAACCATTCCACCTTCAACATATTCCACTCATCCTGGAAATTCAAATATCATTTTTACAAGTTCAAAAAAAATTCCAGGAATTCCCAGAATTTCCTTTTTTTCAAACCCTTTTATGACCCTTTTTTCTGGCGACTACTCCTTCCACATTTTTCAACCCACTTCAACCGTTCCACTGTCCAAACATTCCTCTTAATCAAGACAAAAAACTAAGTTGTTTTTTTAACTGGAAAAATTCCTGGTTTTCCCGGAATTCCTGGAATTCCTTCATACCATTTCTCGAATAAAAATGTTGCTACTTAAATATTTCTCGACCAATTTAAAAATTTCCAACACCAACCATTATTCAGAACATTCAAGTCTTTTAACATTTTCCAGAAAATCCCTGCTTTTCCCAAAATTCCCAAATTTCCATGAAAATCCCATTGAAATGAATGGGACATTTTTCAAAGTTCCACAATTCCCACATTTTTATCCGGTTCAAACCGTTCCAACTCCAAAATATTCAGCCTGTTCAAAATTGTGTGTTCTCCTTCAACAATTAAAAAAAAAAATCTCGGATTTCCAAAAATTCCCAGTTTTCAGGGACATTTTCCCCATTCAAAATGAATTGTCCATTTTTTTAAACTTCCACAATTCCCACATTTTTCAACCGATTCAAACCATTCCACCTTCAACATATTCCACTCATCCTGGAAATTCAAATATCATTTTTACAAGTTCAAAAACATTCCAGGAATTCCTTTTTTTAAACCCTTTTTTGACCCTTTTTTCTGTCGACTACTCCTTCCACATTTTTCAACCCACTTCAACCGTTCCACTGTCCAAACATTCCTCTTAATCAGGACAAAAAACAAAGCTGTTTTTTGAACTGGAAAAATTCCCGGTTTTCCCGGAATTCCTGGAATTCCTTCATACCATTTCTCGAATAAAAATGTTACTACTTCAATATTTCTCGACCAATTTGAAAAATTCCAACACCAACCATTATTCAGAACATTCAAGTCTTTTAAAATTTTCCAGAAAATTCCTGCTTTTCCCAAAATTCCCAAATTTCCATGAAAATCCCATTGAAATGAATGGGACATATTTCAAAGTTCCACAATTCCCACCTTTTTATCCGATTCAAACCGTTGCAACTCCAAAATATTCAGCCTCTTCAAAATTGTGAGCTCTCCTTCAACAATTTAAACAAAAATCCTGGATTTCCAAAAATTCCCAGTTTTCAGGGACATTTTCCCCAATCAAAATGAATTGTCCATTTTTTAAACTTCCACAATTCCCACATTTTTCAACCGATTCAAACCATTCCACCTTCAACATATTCCACTCATCCTGGAAATTCAAATACCATTTTTACAAGTACAAAAAAAATTCCAGGAATTCCCAGAATTTCCTTTTTTTCAAACCCTTTTTTGACCCTTTTTTCTGTCGACTACTCCTTCCACATTTTCAACCCACTTCAACCGTTCCACTGTCCAAACATTCCTCTTAATCAAGACAAAAAACTAAGTTGTTTTTTGAACTGGAAAAATTCCCGGTTTTCCCGGAAGTCCTGGAATTCCTTAATACCATTCCTTAATACCATTTCTCGAATAAAAATGTTACTACTTCAATATTTCTCGACCAATTTGAAAAATTCCAACACCAACCATTATTCAGAACATTCAATCAAGACTTTTAACATTTTCCAAAAAATTCCCACTTTTCCCAAAATCCCCAAATTTCCATGAAAATCCCGTTGAAATGAACGGGACATTTTTCAAAGTTCCACAATTCCCACCTTTTTATCCGATTCAAACCATTCCAACTCCAAAATATTCAACCTGTTCAAAATTGTGAGCTCTCTTTCAACAATTTAAACAAAAATCCCGGATTTCCAAAAATTCCCAGTTTTCAGGGACATTTTCCCCATTTAAAAATTGACTTCTTTTTTTTTAAATTTCACAATTCCCACATTTTTCAATTGATTCACACCATTCAAACCACCTTCAACATATTCCACTCATCCTGGAAATTCAAACATCATTTTTACAAGTTCAAGAAATATATTCTTAACGTTATAACGTTAGAAATATATTCTTAACTGCTTCCTTTCCATTAAGAAAAATAAACTAGTTTTTAGTATAAGTTTGCTGGTTTCAAGAAATGTAATGCCGGTGGCGGGACTTGTGGCACTCGAACCCGGGTAGGTATTTTGAACATTTTGGGGACTTTTGCCCACTTTTCTCACTTTTCTCCCCCACTTCCCGTGGGACTTTGCTGGGTGTGTTATGGACATTTTGGGCATCCCGGCCAGCGGCGGGACTTGTGGGACTCGAACCTGGGTAGGTATTTCGAAAATTCCACCGCATCTGTGGTACCCTCGAAGGTTTCTCATTGTTATCCCGTTGGGTTGAGCCAATGATATCATTGTGGCTTGTGCAGCCCTTTGAGACACTCGTGATTTAGGGCTATATAAGTAAACATTGATTGATTGACTGGTCTGTTTTAGAGTGTGAGATGTTTCCATTTAGTTGGATGGCATTTTCTCCTCGGGTCAGCAGATTAGTAGTTACTACTTCTACCTCACATTTGAGTTCAAACCTTGAGTGTGTTCAGTGAGAAGATTTGTGTGTGTTTATCACCACCACATTTACACTGTGCGAATTCCAAAAGGAGTGCAAATGGAGGATGAGTGTTGCACAAGGGTAACGTTGGTGTCAAATATTAGACGTGTTGTTCCAGGTGCACTGGACTTCCTCACTGAGAAACATGACGTCGGACATAATAGTCGGATAATTTGACAGAACATCATTGGAAAGATCGCACTTAAGGATGAGAGAATGTCGCTTTTCCGCAGACGGTGTGTACAGTGTCCGTGTAAAGCCTCCGTCCTAAACACAACATTCTTGATGGTTTATGTGTTGTTTCTGAGATCGTCTTGGCAACGTAATGCAATCAAACATTGTCGGAATGTGACCCTCGTAGATTTATTGTCAGGCATTTTCTCCTCCTGTATTGCTGTAAACAAAAGTGCGAACATCTGTCTAAACATGCACCCGTACTGTGTTGCTTGTATTTGTATATACCACATGGTTATTAGCCCTATGGAGCTCTAGGTAGGGATGTGTGCCGAATTCAGTACTATTATACACACCGACCGAATTTTGTTGGTAATAACGGGTATCGATTCACGTAAAATCGAACAGTGCCATATTCCGATAAATTTGTTGCACGTTTATACACCACATGGTTATTAGCCGTTTGGAGCTCTAGTTAGGGATGTGTGCCGAATTCGGTACTATTATACACACCGACCGAATTTTGTTGGTAATAACAGGTATCGATTCACGTAAAATCGAACAGTGCCATATTCCGATAAATTTTTTGCACGTTTATATACCACATGTTTATTAGCCCTTTGGAGTCCTAGGTAGGGATGTGTGCCGAATTTGGTACTATTATACACACAGACCGAATTTTGTTGGTAATAACGGGTATCGATTCACGTAAAATCGAACAGTGCCATATTCCGATAAATTTGTTGCACGTTTATATACCACATGGTTATTAGCCCTTTGGAGCCCTAGGTAGGGATGTGTGCCGAATTCGGTACTATTATACACACCGACCGAATTTTGTTGGTAACAACGGGTATCGATTCACGTAAAATCGAACAGTGCCATATTCCGATAAATTTGTTGCACGTTTATATACCACATGGTTATTAGCCGTTTGGAGCTCTAGGTATGGATGTGTGCCGAATTCGGTACTATTATACACACCGACCGAATTTTGTTGGTAACAACGGGTATCGATTCACGTAAAATCGAACAGTGCCATATTCCGATAAATTTGTTGCACGTTTATATACCACATGGTTATTAGCCGTTTGGAGCTCTAGGTATGGATGTGTGCCGAATTCGGTACTATTATACACACCGACCGAATTTTGTTGGTAATAACGGGTATCGATTCACGTAAAATCGAACAGCGCCATATTCCGATAAATTTGTTGCACGTTTATATACCACATGTTTATTAGCCCTTTGGAGCCCTAGGTATGGATGTGTGCCGAATTCGGTACTATTATACACACTGACCGAATTTTGTTGGTAACAACGGGTATCGATTCACGTAAAATCGAACAGTGCCATATTCCGATAAATTTGTTGCACGTTTATATACCACATGGTTATTAGCCCTTTGGAGCCCTAGGTAGGGATGTGTGCCGAATTCGGTACTATTATACCCACGACCGAATTTTGTTGGTAATAACGGGTATCCATTCACGTAAAATCGAACAGTGCCATATTCCGATAAATTTGTTGCACGTTTATATACCACATGGTTATTAGCCCTTTGGAGCTCTAGGTAGGTATGTGTGCCGAATTCGGTACTATTATACACACCGACCGAATTTTGTTGGTAATAACGGGTATCGATTCATGTAAAATCGAACAGTGCCATATTCCGATAAATTTTTTGCACGTTTATATACCACATGTTTATTAACCCTTTGGAGCCCTAGGTATGGATGTGTGCCGAATTCGGTACTATTATACACACCGACCGAATTTTGTTGGTAATAACGGGTATCGATTCACGTAAAATTGAACAGTGCCATATTCCGATAAATTTGTTGCACGTTTATATACCACATGGTTATTAGCCCTTTGGAGCCCTAGGTAGGGATGTGTGCCGAATTCGGTACTATTATACCCACGACCGAATTTTGTTGGTAATAACGGGTATCGATTCACGTAAAATCGAACAGTGCCATATTCCGATAGATTTGTTGCACGTTTATATACCACATGGTTATTAGCCCTTTGGAGCTCTAGGTAGGAATGTGTGCCGAATTCGGTACTATTATACACACCGACCGAATTTTGTTGGTAATAACGGGTATCGATTCACGTAAAATCGAACAGTGCCATATTCCGATACATTTTTTGCACTTTTATATACCACATGGTTATTAGCCCTTTGGAGCCCTAGGTAGGGATGTTTGCTGAATTCGGTACTATTATACACACCGACCAAATTTTGTTGGTAATAACGGGCATATTCCGATAAATTTGTTGCACGTTTATATACCACATGGTTATTAGCCCTTTGGAGCCCTAGGTATGGATGTGTGCCGAATTCGGTACTATTATACACGCCGACCGAATTTTGTTGGTAATAACGGGTATCGATTCACGTAAAATCGAACAGTGCTATATTCCGATAAATTTGTTGCACGTTTATATACCACATGTTTATTAGCCCTTTGGAGCCCTAGGTAGGGATGTGTGCCGAATTCGGTACTATTATACACACCGACCGAATTTTGTTGGTAATAACGGGTATCGATTCACGTAAAATCGAACAGTGCTATATTCCGATAAATTTGTTGCACGTTTATATACCACATGTTTATTAGCCCTTTGGAGCCCTAGGTAGGGATGTGTGCCGAATTCGGTACTATTATACACACCGACCGAATTTTGTTGGTAATAACAAGTATCGATTGATCGATGTGGATTTTTTTTTTCATTTTTTTTTTTTTTTTTTCATAAAGAAATACAATCATATGTGCTTACGGACTGTATCCCTGCAGACTATATTGATCTATATTGACATACACATACACAATATGTATATATTGTGTTTTTTATGTTGATTTAATTATTATTTTTATTTATTTATTTATTTATTTATTTTAATATATATATTTTTTTTTATTTCTTGCGCGGCCCGGTACCAATCAGTGGTTGGGGACCACTGGTATAATAGACTGTGTTTGTTATTTACATGTGAATAATGCTGTATAATAGACTGTATTTATATCATTCACATGTGAATAATGCTGTATAATAGACTGTATTTATATTATTCACATGTGAATAATGCTGTATAATAGACTGTGTTTATGTTATTCACATGTGAATAATGCTGTATAAGAGACTGTGTTTATGTTATTCACATGTGAATAATGCTGTATAATAGACTGTATTTATATTATTCACATGTGAATAATGCTGTATAATAGACTGTATTTATATTATTCACATGTGAATAATGCTGTATAATAGACTGTATTTATATTATTCACATGTGAATAATGTTGTATAATAGACTGTATTTATATTATTCACATGTGAATAATGCTGTATAATAGACTGTATTTATATTATTCACATGTGAATAATGCTGTATAATAGACTGTATTTATATTATTCACTTGTGAATAATGCTGTACAATAGACTGTATTTATATTATTCACATGTGAATAATGCTGTATAATAGACTGTATTTATATTATTCACGTGTGAATAATGCTGTATAATAGACTGTATTTATATTATTCACATGTAAATAATGCTGTATAATAGACTGTATTTATATTATTCACATGTATAATAGACTGTGTTTATGTTATTCACATGTGAATTATGCTGTATAATAGACTATTTATATTATTCACATGTGAATAATGCTGTATAATAGACTGTATATTACGCACATGTGAATAAAGCTGTATAATAGACTGTATTTATATTATTCACATGTGAATAATGCTGTAAAGTATTTATTGTCTATTGTGAGTGAACTGTGGTGCTGAATTTCCCCCAGGGATCAATAAAGTACTTTATATTCTATTCTATTCTATTCTATTCTATTCAAACAAAAACAAATATTTGATATAGTTGCTTGGCGAGCGTCCTTCCAGCCTTCACACACAATGTTTAATAAAAATGAGCGTCTTCTACCTTTTATAAATGATATATATCTGTGTCCCTCCCCCCCCCCAGCCAGCAACGTAGGGAGTCACCGGCGCCAGATTTCGGACCTCCTGGACCAGAGCATCCAGATCAGCTCGCAGTGTTTCGTGGTGACGGCTGACAACCGCTTCATCCTGCTGTGCGGATTCTGGGACAAGAGCTTCAGGATCTACTCCACAGACACAGGTGAGAGAAGTATGACATCGCTATCGGCTCAAAGTCAACTGTAGGTCACATCCCCGCGGATTTAGCGCTTTATAAAAGACTGCAGACTGAAGACCAGGGCTGGTGGAAATGTGCATGGTAAGGCCATTAATTCCCCAGGAGGTCTGCATGGGCTCGTGTCTCTGTTCTTCTCTACAACATGCACCCTTATTGCATTTCCACATTAACCCTAATACCCGAAAGTCAGCTGTGAACACAAGATGGCTCACCAGGCAAATTGGAGCTTGATGACCATGAAATGTGCTGAACCCAATCATGCCCTGAGGGACGTACCCAGCATGAAGGAGAGGCTCCCTTATGGCCTTTACTCTAGCGCCATCCTCAGGGTGCAGGGAATAGAAGGTGATCACTGCTGCTGTTGGTCTACACGACATATAGAACTGGGGTGTCCAATTGGTTTTCATTGAGGGCCACATTGCAGTTCTGGCTGCTCTCAGATGTTACATGTTACAGTGAATATTTATTCAATATAATATGTAATCGCCTCACACAATTCCCTATAGATCTCCATTATTTACATACAAATTGATGGATAATGAACTTGCTTTTGAAGTCATAAGTGAAGAGGGCAAGCATACAAAAATGTTATAAAAAATATGTTAATGATACAGAGGCGTTGCAACTTCTTCCAACAAGGACCACATAATAAAAAGTCAAAGTATGTTGATATGTTTTGATTTTATTACATTACAAAACGTCAGAAAAAATGAACATTTGCGCGATGTTGTGATAACATTTTACTCAATAACAGTCACAAATTTACAATAAAAGCTTAACATTTTGGCAATTTTATGAAAAGAGTCATAACTTTACTCGACAAAAGTCACAATTTTATAAGAAAACTTTAAAATTCTGGCAACATTATAATAATAATTGGACGTTTTAGTTAGCAAAATGATGACAAAAGTCATCATTTTACTCAAAAAATGTCACTGTTTTACAAGAACAACAAAAAAATGGGCAATATTGTCAGAAAAGTCAGAATTTTATATGACAAATGTCACCATTTTGCATTAAAATTTTGCAAAAAATGCTAAACATACATACATTTAAGGTCACAGCTTTGTGGTATAGGTCAGTGGTCCCCAACCACCGGGCCGTTCAAGAAATTAAAAAAAAAAAAAAAAAAAAAAAATATTTTATTTTATTTTTTTATTTTTATTAAATCAACATAAAAAACACAATATATACATTATATATGAATATGGATCAATACAGTCTGCAGGGATAAAGTCCGTAAGCACACATGATTGTATTTTTTAATTAAAAAAAAAAAAAAAAAAAACAAATTAATTTTTTTTATTTTACCCTCCACCACCCCCGCCCCCCAGGTCCGTGAGACACATTTTCAAGCGTTGACCGGTCCGCAGCTACAAAAAGGTTGGGGACCACTGGTATAGGTGACAATGTGTACTATGAATTATTACACATGCAAATACAAACCGTAAAAATCAATAAAAGAGCAAAAAGACATAGTCATGAGAAAAAGCTGACATTTTGTAATGTAATAACTAATAATATACTTTCACTTAAAACACAAACTTCACACTAAATTTTATCTTTAAATAAAGTATTATTAATGTCCTTTTTTTGTGTGTTTTTTTTTTTTTTTTTACAAAATAAAAATCCAAAATCCAAAATGCTAAACATACATACATTTAAGGACAAAGCTTAGTGTCAGCTTTGTGGTATAGGTGACAATGTGTACTATGAATTATTACACACACTGCAAAAAGTCAGTGTTCAAAAACAAGGGAAAAAAATACAAAAATTAGGGATAATTTATTTGAACTAAGCAAAATGATTTGCCAATAGAACAAGAAAATTTGGCTTGTCAAGACTTTCCAAAACAAGTAAAATTAGCTAACCTCAATGAACCCCAAAATACCTTAAAATAAGTATATTCTCACTAATAACAATTGCATGTCTTTTAAACACTATAATCTTGCCAGTAGAAATGTATTTTGTCAAATGAGTGTGTCTCACACACAGACACACACACGCGCACACACACTCTTGTATCTGTTAACTTCTTGAGACCTCAGAAAAATGCCTACCTCTGGTATTATAATAAAAGTCAAAATTTTACAAGAAAAAAAGAACATTTGTGCGATGTTATGATAAAATTTTACTCAATAACAGTCACAAATTTACAATAAAAGCTTAACATTTTGGCAATTTTATGAAAAGAGTCATAACTTTACTCGACAAAAGTCACAATTTTATAAGAAAACTTTAAAATTCTGGCAACATTATAATAATAATTGGAAATTTTAGTTAGCAAAATGATGACAAAAGTCATCATTTTACTCTAAAAATGTCACTGTTTTACAAGAACAACAAAAAAATGGGAAATATTGTCAGAAAAGTCAGAATTTTATATGACAAATGTCACCATTTTGCATTAAAATTAATAATTTTACTCGACAAAAGTCACAATTTTATAAGAAAACGTTTACATTTTGGTAACATTATAATAATAATCGGAAATTTTAGTTAGCAAAGTGATGACAAAAGTCATCATTTTACTTAAAAAATGTCACAAGAACAACAACAAAAATGGGCAATATTGTCAGAAAAGTCAGAATTTTATATGACAAATGTCACCATTTTGCATTAAAATTAATAATTTTACTCGACAAAAGTCACAATTTTATAAGAAAACTTTTCAATTTTGGTAACATTATAATAATAATCGGAAATTTTAGTTAGCAAAATGATGACAAAAGTCATCATTTTACTTAAAAAATGTCACAAGAACAACAACAAAAATGGGCAATATTTTCATAAAAGTCAGAATTTTATATGACAAATGTCACCATTTTGCATTAAAAAGTAATAATTTTACATAAAAAAGTAATAATTTTACGTGAAAATATTACAGAAACCGAAAGATAATGAGAAATTGTTCCAAATTTTATAAGAAAAAAGTCGACACATTGTAAGAAAAAGACTGCTTTTAGCTAATTAATTTTTATTTATGTTTGTAATCTGTTTTTAATATTCATTATTTACTTCAAGTTATCATATATGTCTTTATTTACATATTTATTTTATTTTTTTAATTAATTTTGGCCAAAGGGGGCGCATTTCAATTCCTTACACAACCGGGGTTTGAACTCACAACCTACGTCGATGTCAGATTGATATCAGTATCTGCATATAATCAAAAATCCAATATTAGTGTTGCGTATGAATAATATTGTCACCTATAACAGGAAAATTACACAAAGTTCTGTCTTAAAATACATCTGATTTGTTTTTATCATTTTTTACAGAATTAAAAAAAATTAAAAAAAATGGCCCCCTCATGTTCTGACTTTTCAGTATGCATCTCTTGGTGGAAAAAGTTTGGACACCCCTGATCTAAAGGAAATGACCATTGCCAGATGTTTTGAACAAACATTTAATGATATGATAACATTAATACTGCATATGTCAGATTGTGTGGGAAATTTGAAAATAGTTACTATTAACACTTACCGTATTTCCTTGAATTGGCGCAGGGAATATAGTATTCGCACGTCTAGAATTACTGCCGGGTCAAACTCGTTTCTCAAAATAATTAACGCATGCTTGGCCTTATCGCCGGTTCATTATTGAAGCCGGATCAAATTCGTTTTGCAAAATATTAATTTTATTATCGCATGTCTATAATTTTCACCGGGTCAAACTCGTTTCGCAAAATATTTAGCATATGGCTAGAACTTCCGCCGGGTCAAATGCGTTACGTCACGAGTGACGCTTTACCTGTCCTCATTTTCAAAATGGAGGAAGCTGCTTTCAGTAGTTTACAATCGCACAAAGGAAAAAAGATAAAGAGCTATTCAGTAGGATTTAAGGTCCAAGCTATTGAATACCGGCACAGTATGTTAAAGAGAACAGTAAGCAGCTATGTTTTATTAATATACCGTAGCTGCGTGTGTCAAATACTGTATAAGTCATTAAATGACTCCCGCCTCCTGGTGGTAGAGGGCGCTGCCGCGCTAGTGATCCTTCTTGCGACTTCCGGTACTGCAGAAGAAGTGAACACACAGCAAGAGATTTTTTTTTTTTAACAAGGAGGATTACATACCGGTATCTAAAATAAAACAGTTTTCTAAACTGGACTTTCAATGGAAGCAGGAGGTAATAATTAAAGGAATATCTCCATCGAGACAGAGAGACTTTTAAAACGGAAAAAAGAAAATAATGAAGACTTCTATAAACAAGTTATCGATGCTTTTGGTCAGAAGGAGCTGCAAATGGACTCCATTTATAAGTACAGGGAAGACCATAATAACGTTTTTTTTAATTAAATGTGCTTTTCATGATGGTATGCTTACATCACACTCAAAGCGCACGCCAAAATTTTATGGATTCCTTTTGGTAAACGCCGGCGTGAGAAGAGGTTTTAAAATAATTACCGCATGCACGGCCATCCCGCAGGCTTCCGGTAAACGCAGGAGTGACAGGAGGTTTTAAATTAATTAACGCCCCTGCGGCTATTCAAGGAAATACGGTACCTTAAAATTGTATGACTATTAGCAGGATGCAACTATAATGAATATTACAACTTTATTCATATAATAATGCTAATTTTGCTTGAACTTATTTGAATATTAGGTTTAAAAAAAATAAGAAAAATAATCCATCCAAATAATTGATAATGTCCAGAGTCGGGACCCGGGGTGGACCGCTTGCCTGTGCATAGGTTGGGGACATCTCTGTGCTGCTCACCTGTCTCCACTCGGGATGGTCTCCTGCTGGCCCCACTATGGACTGGACTCTCACTATTATGTTAGATCCACTATAGACTGGACTCTCACTATTATGTTAGATCCACTATGGACTGGACTTTCACACTATTATGTTAGATCCACTATGGACTGGACTCTCACACTATTATGTTAGATCCACTATGGACTGGACTTTCACACTATTATGTTAGATCCACTATGGACTGGACTCTCACTATTATGTTAGATCCACTATGGACTGGACTCTCACTATTATGTTAGATCCACTATGGACTGGACTCTCACACTATTATGTTAGATCCACTATGGACTGGACTCTCACTATTATGTTAGATCCACTATGGACTGGACTCTCACACTATTATGTTAGATCCACTATGGACTGGACTCTCACTATTATGTTAGATCCACTACGGACTGGACTTTCACAATATTATGTTAGATCCACTATGGACTGGACTCTCACTATTATGTTAGATCCACTATGGACTGGACTCTCACTATTATGTTAGATCCACTATGGACTGGACTCTCACACTATTATGTTAGATTCACTATGGACTGGACTCTCACACTATTATGTTAGATCCACTATGGACTGGACTCTCACACTATTATGTTAGATCCACTATGGACTGGACTCTCACACTATTATGTTAGATCCACTATGGACTGGACTCTCACACTATTATGTTAGATCCACTATGGACTGGACTCTCACACTATTATGTTAGATCCACTATGGACTGGACTCTCACAATATTATGTCAGACCCACTTGACATCCATTGCATCAGGTCTCCCCTAGAGGAGGGGGGGGGGGGGGGGGGTCACCCACATATGCGGTCCTCTCCAAGGTTTCTCATAGTCATTCACAACAAAGTCCCATTGGGGTTGCAAGTTTTTCCTTGCCCGTATGTGGGCTCTGTACCGAGGATGTTGTTGTGGCTTGTGCAGTCCTTTGAGACACTTGTGATTTAGGACTATATAAATAAACATTGATTGATTGATTGATTGATTATTATTATTATTATTATTATTCTTTCATTGTACTTAATTTGAGTTAAAAATGTCCCCAAAATAAAGGTTGGTTATAAAGTGGTGTGCACAGATAGGACAAGACTAGAGATGGAAACACACACACACACACACACACACACACACACACACACACACACACACACACACACACACACACACACACACACACACACACACACACACACACACACACACCAGGTCAGGGGTCCTAAATGAAACTGTCCACAGCTTCATAGCTTTTTGCTCTTTTCTTCTTCCTGCACTCACAATCCTCCACACATCTGATTCCATTTCACCAGGACAGCCCCCCCACCCTCATTCCTAAAAGGGGGAGGGTGTGTGTGTGTGTGTGTGTGTGTGTGTGTGTGTGTGTGTGTGTGTGTGTGTGTGTGTGTGTAAGGATGGCTCTATTGTGTTGCTGCCACGGGGGTGTACAAGTGGAACGCGAACACACTTTAATCGCTCAACAGCTGCCACCGTCAGGTCCCTAAAGCCCCCCGCTCTGGGCTAAAAGGGGGTGGTGCGGGAGGTGGGGCGGGAGGTGGGGCGGGGTCCTTGAACAATTACAAAGAGCTGATTGGTACACATGCAGCAAACATGTAGCAATTTACTTTATGCGTGCGTGTGTGTGTGTGTGTGTGTGTGTGTGTGTGTGTGTGTGTGTGTGTGTGTGTGTGTGTGTGTGTGTGTGTGTGTGTGTGTGTGTGTATGTGTTTGTGTGAGTGTGTGTTCGTGTTCTGGCAATGCTTACTTAATGGGGACATCGCTCTGTTTACACAGTCACTTTTAGGGGACCTCTGACAGTATGGGGACAAAAAAACAGGTGCAAAATGGTGACATTTGTCATATAAAATTTTGACTTTTATGACAATTTTGCCCATTTTTTTGTTGTTCTTGTGACATTTTTCAAGTAAAATGATGACTTTTGTCATCATTTTGCTAACTAAAATTTCCGATTATTTTTATAATGTTACCAAAATTTAAAAGTTTTCTTATAAAATTGTGACTTTTTCGAGTAAAATTATACATTTTAATTCAAAATGGTGACATTTGTCACATGAAATTCTGACTTCTATGACAATTTTGCCCATTTTTTTGTTGTTTTTGTGACATTTTTTAAGTAAAATAATGACTTTTGTCATCATTTTGCTAACTAAAATCTCCGATTATTTTTATAATGTTACCAAAATTTTTAAGTTTTCTTATAAAATGGTGACTTTTGTCGAGTAAAATTATAAATTTTAATGCAAAATAGTGACATTTGTCATATAAAATTTTGACATTTATGAAAATATTGCCCATTTTTTTGTTGTTTTTGTGACATTTTTTAAGTAAAATGATGACTTTTGTCATCATTTTGCTAACTAAAATTTCCGATTATTATTATAATGTTACAAAATTTTCAAGTTTTCTTATAAAATTGTGACTTTTGTCGATTAAAATTATACATTTTAATTTAAAATGGTGACATTTGTCATATAAAATTCTGACTTTTATGAGAATTTTGCCCATTTTTTGTTGTTCTTGTGACATTTTTTGAGTAAAATGATGACTTTTGTCATCATTTTGCTAACTAAAATTTCCGATTATTTTTATAATGTTACCAAAATTTCAAAGTTTTCTTATAAAATTGTGACTTTTGTTGAGTAAAATTATAAACTTTAATGCACAATGGTGACATTTGTCATATGAAATTCTGACTTTTATGACAATATTGCCCATTTGTTTGTTGTTTTTGTGACATTTTTTGAGTAAAATGATGACTTTTGTCATCATTTTGCTAACTAAAATTTCCAATTATTATTATAATGTTACCAAAATGTTAGTTTTCTTCTAAAATTGTGACTTTTGTCGAGTAAAATTATTTATTTTAATGCAAAATGGTGACATTTGTCATATAAAATTCTGACTTTTATGACAATTTTGCCCGTTTTTTTGTTGTTTTTGTGACATTTTTTAAGTAAAATGATTACTTTTGTCATCATTTTGCAAACTAAAATTTCCGAATATTATTATAATGTTACCAACATTTTTTAAGTTTTCTTATAAAATTGTGACTTTTGTCGAGTAAAATTATAAATTTTAATGCAAAATGGTGACATTTGTCATATAAAATTCTGACTTTTATTACAATATTGCCCAATTTTTTTTTGTTCTTGTGAAATTTTTTGAGTAAAATTATGACTTTTGTCATCATTTTGCTAACTAAAATTTCCAATTATTTTTATAATGTTACCAAAATTAAGTTTTATTATAAAATTGTGACTTGGTTGAGTAAAATTATAAATCTGAATGCAAAATGGTGACATTTGTCTTATAAAATTCTGACTTTTATGACAATATTGCCCATTTTTTTGTTGTTCTTGTAAAACAGTGACATTTTTTGAGTAAAATGATGACTTTTGTCATCCTTTGCTATCTAAAATTTCCGATTATTATTATAATGTTACCAACATTTTTAAGTTTTCTTATAAAATTGTGACTTTTGTTGAGTAAAATTACGACTCTTTTCATAAAATTGCCAAAATGTTAAGCTTTTCTTGTAAATTTGCGACTGTTATTGAGTAAAATTTTATCATAACATCGCACAATTGTTCAGTTTTTCTTGTAAAAGTTTTACTTTTATTATAATACTAGAGGTAGGCATTTTTCTGAGGTCTCAAGAAGGTAACATACAAGACGGTGTGTGTGTGTGTGTGTGTGTGTGTGTGTGTGTGTGTGTGTGTGTGTGTGTGTGTGTGTGTGTGTGTGTGTGTGTGTGTGTGTGTGTGTGTGTGTGTGTGTGTGTGTGTGTGTGTGTGTGTGTGTGTGTGTGTGTGTGTGTGTGTGTGTGTGTGTGTGTGTGTGTGTGTGTGAGAGAGAGAGAGTGAGAGAGACACACTCATTTGACAAAATAAATTTCTACTGGCAAGATTATTTATGTTCTTTTAAATGATGAATTTTTCTAGATATTTAGCTTTTTCCCTTGTTTTTTTAAGAATCACGCACAATTTTTTTTATTGACTTTTTTCTTTGTGTTGCGTCGTTTTCTTTAAAAAAAAAAAAGTAAAAAATGATGTTTCATTATATAATAATACACAGATACATTATATGTTTATCTTTTTTTGTATCCCCTTACTGTGTAAATAGTCATATAATTACCAGAATAAAGTTGTAATTGCAGGATCATAGTTGGACTGGTGCTAAAAATATTTGTAAAAATATGATAAAATTGTGTATATTTTCGGAGATAAATCTAAATATGACAACTTTATTCTCTTGATTTGTGGGTTTTTTTTTATGATAAAAATAACAATGTTATTCTTTAGTTGAGTTTATTATTATTTCTTTGGTCAGTGGTAAAAAAAAATTTAAAAATACAGTTTTACATAAACAAACAGTTGTACATTCATAAATTGAAAATGTTGCAGAGCGAAAGGGTTTAGGCTGAAGTCGAACACTTATTGCGCCTAACCCTATAAACAATGTCAAATAGCTTCCAAAAAATATAAAAAATTTACTTTGCACAACATATTATAAATACACCTTGTACACAACATAAACACTGTTCAATTACAGTATATACACATAGTCTCCTGACAGTGCGCTATTTTTCAAAGGAAAAAGAATAAACTATATCACATAATTTGTGTAATTTGAGGGATTTTATGAAAAAAAAGGATTTATCAATTTAATGTTAATTTATTTTCTTTTGACTTGATTGTGGTAGAAGTCTAACCTTTTTCTAAACAGTGTATTCATTTTTATCATACAGCGACTATTAGGGCTGTGAATCTTTGGGTGTCCCACGATTCGATTCAATATCGGTTGTTGGGGTCACGATTCGATTCAAAATCGATTTTTTTTTTCTCAATTCAACACGATTCTCGATTCAAAAACAATTTTTTTCCCGATTCAAAAGGATTGTTTATTCATGGAATACATAGATTTCAGCAGGATCTACCCCAGTCTGCTGACATTAAGGCTGCAGCTAACGATTATTTTTCTATCGATTAATCTATAGATTATTTTTTCGATTAATCGGTTAATCTATAGATTATTTTTTTCGATTCATCTATGGATTATTTTTCCTTTTACCGGTTATTTTTTATTTTATTTTATTTAAAATGAAGATGAAAAAATAAAAGTAGGCCAGTTTTTTCAAAAGGCATGGCTTTTATTTACAAAAAAAAAAGTATGGCCACTCAGTCAACATTGACAACAACATGACAAAATATTCTGTAACAATGTAAACATTTAAAACGTTTAACATTTAACAAAATTAAAAGTAGTTTATTTGCTTTTTAATGTGCAAATATAAAAGTCAACATCCAGTGCAAATCTTAATATTCTGCAATAGTATAAGCATTTCAAAAGTAAAAGTATTGCTTATTTTGCTTTAAAATGTGCAAAAATAAAGATAAACATCCAATACAAAAAAGTGCAAAACGAAATATTCTGTAACAACAGTGTAAACATTTCAACAAAAGTGAAAGTATTGCTTATTTGCTAAAATGTGCAAAAATAAAGATAAACATCCAATACAAAAAAGTGCCAATCTAAATATTCTGGAGCACTGTAAACATTAAGTATTGCTTTTAAAATGTGCAAAATAAACATCCAGTCCAACACAGTACACAATAACCAATTCTACTCATTCCAGTGAGTGACTAACAGTTGTAATGAAGAAAGGTTAGCATGTCTACTTGCTTTGGTTCTTTTCTTGTTTACAATATTCCCAGCAGCTGAAAATAGGCGCTCAGAAGGGGTCGATGTGGCTGGAACTGAGAGCTAATTAGCCTTCACCTCAAGCCAGGACTGCGAGTGAGCTGAGCTGCAGTTTAAGTTTCTAGAAGGTCAACGGGCTCATAGTGGTGTTACTAGTAGTTGACTGGGAGGTGTTTATTATCATTTGGGGAGAGTCCGCTGCCTGATGCTCACCTGCTAAACACCTATCTGCTCCACGCTGAAGCGCTGACTACATGCGCTATGAATACGCACTGCTGATTGGCTGATAATGCTTCGTGTGTACCAATCAGATGGTTGTGTGGGTGGGACAATGCTGCGTGTGTACCAATCAGATGGTTGTGTGGGTGGGACAATGCTGCGTGTGTACCAATCAGATGGTTGTGTGGGTGGGACAATGCTGCGTGCTGAGACAGAGGCAGGAGCAAAGCAACTTGTTAAGACTTTAGCAGCTAAAGTTAGCTTTAGCTTAGAAACTCGTTCGGTACAGCCCCGTACCGAAACGGTTCAATACAAAACACGTACCGTTACACCCCTAGCAGATACAAATGACACATTCATGTTTTTGTGTAATGATGACAACGTATGCTAACGCGGACGATTGACTAGTTGATGGTTGATGGTTTTCTTTTCAAATGTTCGTTCAAAGCCGTTGTGCTGCTATGATAGGCCATTTCCGCTCGACACACTGTGCATACAACAACATTATTAGGCTGTGTATTGAAATACTCCCACACTTTTGACCACTTTTGGCGTGCGTTTTTCCCCTCGCTCGCATAGTCTGCTTTGCGCTCCGCCATGACGGTAGTGTGACGTAAATATGCGACGCGTCGACGCACAAAAACGGCGTCAACGTATTTACCTAACCGATTACGTCGACTACGTCGACGCGTCGTTTCAGCCTTAGCTGACATGCAAGCAGAGTAGTAGATTTTTGTAAAAAGCTTTTATAATTGTAAAGGACAATGTTTTATCAACTGATTGCAATAATGTACATTTGTTTGAACTATTAAATGAACCAAAAATATGACTTATTTTATCTTTGTGAAAATATTGGACACAGTGTGTTGTCAAGCTTATGAGATGCGATGCAAGTGTAAGCCACTGTGACACTATTGTTCTTTTTTTATAAATGTCTAATGATAATGTCAATGAGGGATTTTTAATCACTGCTATGTTGAAATTGTAACTAATATTGATACTCTTGTTGATAATATTCATTTTTGTTTCACTACTTTTGGTTTGTTCTGTTTGTGTCTCCTCTCAATTGCTCTGTTTATTGCACTTCTGAGTGTTGCTGGCTCGGGTTTGCTTTTGGAATTGGATCGCATTGTTATGGTATTGCTGTGTATTGTTTTGTTGGATTGATTAATTTAAAAAAATAAAAATAAAAAAATTGTTTTTAATAATAATTTTTTTTTAAATAGATTTTTTTAAAAATGAGAATCGATTCGGAATCGCACAACGTGAGAATCACAATTCGAATCGATTATTTCCCACACCCCTAGCGACTATACTCTCCTAATTAGTTAAAAATAACATGTATTTATAAAATAAATGCAATTATATGTTTTCCTGTAAAGATGTGACTTTATTAAGGTTATGCTTACCATATCATAACTTTAATCTCATATGTAAATATGTTATTTATATGATATTAAAGGCCTACTGAAATGAATTTTTTTTTATTTAAACGGGGATAGCAGATCTATTCTATGTGTCATACTTGATCATTTCGCGATATTGCCATATTTTTGCTGAAAGGATTTAATATAGAACAACGACGATAAAGATTGCAACTTTTGGTATCTGATAAAAAAAAGGCTTGCCCCTACCGGAAGTAGCGTGACGTAGTCAGTTGAACATATACGCAAAGTTCCCTATTGTTTACAATGATGGCCGCCAGAAGTGAGAGAGATTCGGACCGAGAAAGCGACAATTTCCCCATTAATTTGAGCGAGGATGAAAGATTTGTGGATGAGGAAAATGCAAGTGAAGGACTAGTGGGGAGTTGAAGCTATTCAGATAGGGAAGATGCTGTGAGAGCCGGGGGTGACCTGATATTCAGCTGGGAATGACTACAACAGTAAATAAACACAAGACATATATATACTCTATTAGCCACAACACAACCAGGCTTATATTTAATATGCCACAAATTAATCCCGCATAACAAACACCTAGGTGTTTGTTATGCTAGCTCCTAGCTACTAGCTCCAGCTAGTTATAGCTCGAGCGGGTAATATGGACGGGATCCCGTATATATAACCCGCCAATACAATTCAAACACCTGCACAACACACACACTCACTCAGGTTCATAAAGCTTATATATTTAACCAAAGTTACGTACATGACACGCACGTACGGGCAAGCGATCAAATGTTTGGAATCGCGCGGGTGGGACCTGATATTCAGCTGGGAATGACTACAACAGTAAATAAACACAAGACATATATATACTCTATTAGCCACAACACAACCAGGCTTATATTTAATATGCCACAAATTAATCCCGCATAACAAACACCTAGGTGTTTGTTATGCTAGCTCCTAGCTACTAGCTCGAGCTAGTTATAGCAAGCGATCAAATGTTTGGAAGCGTACTCACGGTATCGCGTCTGCGTCTGTTAACGAAGTCAAAGTCCTCCTGGTAAGAGTCTCTGTTGTCCGAGTTCTTCGATCTTGACTGCATCTTTCGGGAATGTAAACAATGAAACACCGGCTGTGTTGTGTTGCTGCTGACTTCCCTCGCAAAATACTCCGCTTCGCACCGACAACTTTCTTCTTTGCTTGCTCAGCTTCTTTCTCCATAATGCAATGAACAAATTGCAACAGATTCACCAACACAGATGTCCAGAATACTGTGGAATAATGACATGAAAACAGAGCTATTTCGTACTGGCTTCAATGGGGAAGCCATACCTCTGTTTCACTGGCTACGTCACGCGCATACGTCATCCTCCAAAGGAATTTTCAACCGGAAGTTTAGCGGGAAATTTAAAATGTCACTTTATAAGTTAACCCGGCCGTATTGGCATGTGTTGCAATGTTAAGATTTCATCATTGATATATAAACTATCAGACTGCGTGGTCGGTAGTAGTGGCTTTCAGTAGGCCTTTAAATTGAATAGCATGACTGAGTCCTTGTTGCTAGGCAGAATGTGTGCAGGCAGCCATCCTGTCTGTGTCAATCAAGACGTCAAACGCTTTTTCTTCTTTGGTACGTCCCCCGTCTTCCTCATATCTTCACCCCTCTCCGTTTAGTTTTTATTTTATTTTTTCCTATAAAATCCGCCATTTTTAATAACCCTCATCCCACACACATACAGCTCAATTATTCCGCCATTTTCCTTGCCACAAATGTCAAGTGTTGCAAAGCACACAGTGTTTGACTGCAGAGGTCACACTCTGAGCAGCATAATGAGGATTAAGACAGCGAGACGGCGGCGCCGCGGTCCAGAAATCTGACAGCAATTAGCCTCTTTTACACACGCGTGCGAGGGGAATAAATATTTATTCTTGTCGGTGAAAGCGTCAAAAGTCAGATGAGTTGTGTTGATCTTGTCCCGCGAGCGGACAGACGATGACAGACTACAAACGCGTAACTCGGACCTATTACGTCTCTCTTGTTGCCGCAACGTTAGGCACACCTAGAAAACCCCCAAACCCCCGCAAGGATAAAAACATCAAAGCTCACGTTTGATTGACACTAACAATAGTTTTATTATTGGAGCTGTGCTTAATGACTCCACCCTCTGGAACCTAAACAGTACAAACATTATTATTGTCATTATACGACTTTGGCCACTTTCAGCGTATTTAAGGAATGCATACATGTAATAGGTTACCAAAATTTGAAAGTTTTCGTATAAAATTGTGACTTTTGTCGAGTAAAATTATACATTTTAATGCAAAATGGTGACATTCGTCATATAAAATTCTGACTTTTATAACATTTTTTTGTTGTTCTTGTGACATTTTTTTGAGTAAAATGACTTTTGTCGTCATTTTGTGAACTAAAATTTCCGATTATTATTATAATGTTACCAAAATGTTAAAGTCTTCTTATAAAATTGTGACTTTTGTCGAGTAAAATCATTAATTTTAATGCAAAATGGTGACATTTTATAAAATTCAAATTTTTATGACAATATTGCCCATTTTTTTGTTGTTTTTGTAAAACAGTGAAATTTTTTGAGTAAAATGATGACTTTTGTCGTCATTTTGTGAACTAAAATTTCCGATTATTATTATAATATTACCAAAATGTTAAAGTCTTCTTATAAAATTGTGACTTTTGTCGAGTAAAATCATTAATTTTAATGCAAAATGGTGACATTTGTCATAAAAAACTCTGATTTTTATGACAATATTGCCCTTTTTTTTTTTTTTTTTGTAAAACAGTGCAATTTTTTGAGTAAAATGATGACTTTTGTCATCATTTTGCTAAGTAAGATTTCCGATTATTATTATAATATTACCAAAATGTTAGTCTTCTTATAAAATTGTGACTTTTGTCGAGTAAAATCATTAATTTTAATGCAAAATGGTGACATTTGTCATAAAAAATTCTGATTTTTATGACAATATTGCCTTTTTTTTTTTTTTTTGTAAAACTGCAATTTTTTGAGTAAAATTATGACT
Source organism: Entelurus aequoreus (assembly GCF_033978785.1). Classification (NCBI taxonomy): domain Eukaryota; kingdom Metazoa; phylum Chordata; class Actinopteri; order Syngnathiformes; family Syngnathidae; genus Entelurus; species Entelurus aequoreus. The sequence continues at coordinate 42,197,399 of NC_084752.1, read as the reverse complement.
TTTGTCATCATTTTGCTAAGTAAGATTTCCAATTATTATTATAATGTTACCAAAATGTTAAAGTTTTCTTATAAAATTGTGACTTTTGTCGAGTAAAATCATAAATTTTAATGCAAAATGGTGACATTTGTCATAAAAAAGTCAGATTTTTATGACAATATTGCCCTTTTTTTTTTTTTTTCGTAAAACAGTGCAATTTTTTGAGTAAAATGATGACTTTTGTCATCATTTTGCTAAGTAAGATTTCCGATTATTATTATAATGTTACCAAAATGTTAAAGTTTTCTTATAAAATTGTGACTTTTGTCGAGTAAAATTATAAATTTTAATGCAAAATGGTGACATTTGTCATATAAAATTCTGACTTTTATAAAAAAAAATGTGTAGTTCTTGTGACATTTTTTTGAGTAAAATGACTTTTGTCGTCATTTTGTGAACTAAAATTTCCGATTATTATTATAATGTTACCAAAATGTTAAAGTCTTCTTATAAAATTGTGACTTTTGTCGCGTAAAATCATTAATTTTAATGCAAAATGGTGACATTTTATAAAATTCAAATTTTTATGACAATATTGCCCATTTTTTTGTTGTTTTTGTAAAACAGTGACATTTTTTGAGTAAAATTATGACTTTTGTCGTCTTTTTGTGAACTAAAATTTCCGATTATTATTATAATATTACCAAAATGTTAAAGTCTTCTTATAAAATTGTGACTTTTGTCAAGTAAAATCATAAATTTTAATGCAAAATGGTGACATTTGTCATAAAAAATTCTGATTTTTATGACAATATTGCCCATTTTTTTGTTGTTTTTGTAAAACAGTTACATTTTTTGAGTAAAATGATGACTTTTGTCATCATTTTGCTAAGTAAGATTTCCGATTATTATTATAATGTTGCCAAACTTTTAAAGTTTTCTTATAAAATTGTGACTTTTGTCGAGTAAAATCATAAATTTTAATGCCAAATGGTGACATTTGTCATATAAAATTCTGATTTTTATGACAATATTGCCCATTTTTTTGCTGTTCTTGTAAAACAGTGAAATTTTTTGAGTAAAATTATGACTTTTGTCATCATTTTGCTAAGTAAAATTTCCGATTATTATTATAATGTTGCCAAAATGTTAAAGTTTTCTTATAAAATTGTGACTTTTGTCGAGCGGACAGACTACAAACGCGTAACTCGGACCTATTACGTCTCTCTTGTTGCCGCAACGTTAGGCACACCTAGAAACCCCCAAAAAACCCCGCAAGGATAAAAACATCAAAGCTCACGTTTGATTGACACTAACAATAGTTTTATTATTGGAGCTGTGCTTAATGACTCCACCCTCTGGAACCTAAACAGTACAAACATTATTATTGTCATTATACGACTTTGGCCACTTTCAGCGTATTTAAGGGATGCATAAATGTAATAGGTTACCAAAATTTGAAAGTTTTCGTATAAAATTGTGACTTTTGTCGAGTAAAATTATACATTTTAATGCAAAATGGCGACATTTGTCATATAAAATTCTGACTTTTATAAAAATAATTGTTGTTCTTGTGACATTTTTTTGAGTAAAATGACTTTTGTCGTCATTTTGTGAACTAAAATTTCCGATTATTATTATAATATTACCAAAATGTTAAAGTCTTCTTATAAAATTGTGACTTTTGTCGAGTAAAATCATTAATTTTAATGCAAAATGGTGACATTTGTCATAAAAAATTCTGATTTTTATGACAATATTGCCCATTTTTTTGTTGTTTTTGTAAAACAGTGACATTTTTTGAGTAAAATTATGACTTTTGTCGTCATTTTGCTAACTAAAATTTCCGATTATTATTATAATATTACCAAAATGTTAAAGTTTTCTTATAAAATTGTGACTTTTGTCGAGTAAAATCATTAATTTTAATGCAAAATGGTGACATTTGTCATGTAAAATTCTGATTTTTATGACAATATTGCCCATTTTTTTGCTGTTTTTGTATAACAGTGACATTTTTTGAGTAAAATGATGACTTTTGTCGTCATTTTGTGAACTAAAATTTCCGATTATTATTATAATGTTACCAAAATATTAAAGTCTTCTTATAAAATTGTGACTTTTGTCGAGTAAAATCATTAATTTTAATGCAAAATGGTGACATTTGTCATATAAAATTCTGATTTTTATGACAATATTGCCCATTTTTTTGTTGTTTTTGTAAAACAGTGACATTTTTTGAGTAAAATTATGTCTTTTGTCATCATTTTGTGAACTAAAATTTCCGATTATTATAATATTACCAAAATGTTAAAGTCTTCTTATAAAATTGTGACTTTTGTCGAGTAAAATCATTAATTTTAATGCAAAATGGTGACATTTGTCATGTAAAATTCTGATTTTTATGACAATATTGCCCATTTTTTTGTTGTTCTTGTAAAACAGTGACATTTTTTGAGTAAAATTATGACTTTCGTCATCATTTTGCTAAGAAAAATTTCTGATTATTATTATAATGTTGCCAAAATTTTAAAGTTTTCTTATGAAATTGTGACTTTTGTCGAGCGGACAGACGATGACAGACTACAAACGCGTAACTCGGACCTATTACGTCTCTCTTGTTGCCGCAACGTTAGGCACACCTAGAAACCCCCAAACCCCCGCAAGGATAAAAACATCAAAGCTCACGTTTGATTGACACTAACAATAGTTTTATTATTGGAGCTGTGCTTAATGACTCCACCCTCTGGAACCTAAACAGTACAAACATTATTATTGTCATTATACGACTTTGGCCACTTTCAGCGTATTTAAGGAATGCATAGGTTGTAAAACACATTTCCCCACAGGAATGAAGGAGAAATGAAGAATATTTTCCAGGTCTTTATTGCCGTACAAGCGTAAAAAGAAGCCAACCATAACATGCAGTGTGAAACTAAAAGCATGCCGCAAAGTGTGCTTTTGAATCGGTAGAAATGGAGGCAATTTTTAACAGTTTTAACTTGGTGCTATAAGAATAAAAATGAGTTATTTACTGTATAACAAAACTGTGCCCCCCCCCCCCCCTGTAAAATGGTTAAAAGTGCACCTCTGCATAACATTATATCTGTCTTAAAATGAAAGAAAACAAATCAAAAGAAAGCAGTTGTGTTAAGTCTGAAACAGAATAGATTTAAAGTAGAGATGTTTTTTACCGATATTCCGATATTGTCCAACTCTTAATTACCGATTCCGATATCAACCGATACCGATATATACAGTAGTAGAATGAACACATATTATGCCTAAATTTGTTGTGATGCATTAAACAATGTAACAAGGTTTTCCAAAATAAATCAACTCAAGTTATGTAAAAAAATGCCAATATGGCACTGCCATATTTATTACTGAAGTCACAAAGTGCATTATTTTTTTTAAACATGCCTCAAAACAATAACAGTGCAATACTTTTTCATAACATGGTCACCACTGCCTAGTTTCTCTTCTTATATTCTTATTTTACTATTATATTTTTATTCTCATTGTTGCGTTTTATATTTATTCTTATTGTAATATTTTTCTATTCTGTTTCCATTTATACCCCCTTTATTTACTTTTTACTTTATATTGTAGCGTCTCGGAAGAGTTAGTGCTGCAAGGGGTTCTGGGTATTTGTTCTGTTGTGTTTATGTTGTGTTACAGTGCGGATGTTCTCCCGAAATGTGTTTGTCATTCTTGTTTGGTGTGGGTTCACAGCGTGGCGCGTATTTGTAACAGTGTTAAAGTTGTTTATACGGGCACCCTCGGTGTGACCTGTATGGCTGTTGATCAAGTATGCCTTGCATTAATTCGTGATGAGAACAGCCGGTAGATATTATGTGACTGGGCCGGCACGCACGCAAAGGAAATGCCTTTAAGGTTTTTGCCGCTCTGTACTTCTCCCTACGTCCGTGTACACAGCGGCCTTTTAGTAAGTCATACATTTTACTTTTAGAAACCGATACCGTATCTTTTTTTAATTTTTTTATTCATGTTCTGTATAAATAGTAATTAAATTACCAGAATAAAGTTGTAAATGCAAGATCATAGTTAGAATGGTGCACTAAATACCAGAGGTGGGACCAAGTCATTGCTTTGCAAGTCACAAGTAAGTCTCAAGTCTTTGCCCTCAAGTCTCGAGTCAAGTCCCGAGTCAAGACAGGCAAGTCCCGAGTCAAGTCCAAAGTCAAGACTGGAAAGTCTCAAGTCAAGTCACAAGTCCTGCATTTTGAGTTTCGAGTCCTTTCAAGTCCTTTTAACCACAGACTAATATTTTTACACAGATTGTGCATGCTTTTAAACCGCTGTATTTATTTATTAAAACAAGTGCATTTGAAATAGCAGGAAAAAAAATAGTACTGACATTGCAATTCATAATAGCACTATTAACCAGTCATTTTAATAGTTTAAACAATTTTAAACATTTAACTCATTCCTTTACAGAATAAACACATTTGCAAAAACAAGTGCAACTGTACTTATTTGTACAAAAGTGTTAACATTGTATTTCCATGGCATATTGCATTGTAACTAGTTCCACAGCAGTTTCTATTCTGTTCTTACCTTATCTCATTGATCTCATCTCATACTGTATGTGTGTTTATGTGTGCGTACACATGAAAAACATAACAAATACATGAACATAACAATGAACAGAGTTGTACTTTTTAGATGTCAGGGCCCTATGCAATATGTACACATATTCTTAATATAGTATACATTTTAACTGACCTTTATTTGACTATGTTTGTCTTTTTGTAGGTGGCTAAAATATGCGGTGCTGCTGACCGCCGTCTAACGTTACATTACTGTGTGTGATACATTGACTAACGTAACGTTATGTTTGGTACCTCATGCAACCATGCTTAAAAAAATCACTTGACAAAAAGTATGAATAAGGTAGCAAACTGCAGTGGATGCAACATATTGCTGTGTTTGAAATGATGTTATAACCATAGACATCTTATAAGTAGACGCAGTATTGGTTGCTGTGACGCGAGCAAATTGCATCTTGAAGTGGTGATGAGGAGCCGGCGAGCAGCCTAAACTGACAGTTGACAGGTAGAAAACAAAGATGCCGGGCTGGTGTTCAGCGTTTTCCTGCTCAAATGAGCAGACTGTTGAAAATAGGAATCGGGGGATTACTTTTCACAAGTAAGATTTAACATTAACGTACTATTGGTTGTATTTTATGAAAATAACATTACCACAGAGTTGAGAAGGAGCAAAGATCTTCAATATTTGTATGTGAAAATCACAAACAAATCTTCTGGGGGAGGATGACGCCCCTACAGGGGTTTGGTTTACAAACTTTCAGCCCCACCTAAAACAAAATTCACAAGCCGCCACTGATTATGATGCATTCTCATTTTAGGCAAAATATAAGACAATACTTTCTTAACAGTATAATTGTAACCAGGAATAAGTCTTCAAGTAACAATATTCAAATACTAACATTGTTGGGTAAGACAGCATTTGGTTTTATTCTGAATCCAGTGAAACAGATTGGTGGTTTTAGCTGATATAAAGAGTTTCAGGTGTTTATATAAGTTTAAGTATTTGGCAGACGCTTTTATCCAAAGCGACATACATAAAAAATACATATATAACAATCACTGTAAACATGATAATTTAAGGGAAGAATGTAATACAAAATATCAATACAAAGTGTCAAGACAGAATAAACTCTCTGCTGCTGCAGCAACAGAGATACGGTCTATAAGATATGTAGATATCTAATGTATTCATACATTGTTTATGTAGGATATACGCATGTATATATAACGTAATCATATTGTTTCTTCAACTTAAAAATCTCTGACCGTTTTTTCCCCCCTTCTCTGGGCTTATATTCCCAGTTTTGATCTCGGACGTCTGGTCACTTATAGCATATAAGAATATTATATTACTGTTAAGCAAACTATGAATAATAAAACATGTGTCCGTTATCATAGCTACACGTATGACAAAAAAGCGCGTGAAAATGAGTGGTATTCAGTGAGGTAAAATGAATTAAATGCGCTGACAGTTCATTGCTCCTGCCAAATGAATTGCACTGAGTGGAGCGGATCACCACTCCAAGATGGCGGCCCCGCGTCTCGTCTGCGCCAGTAAGCAGTAGCGCTCGATGCTGCGTCTACTTATAAGATGTCTATGGTTATGACGTTAGCAGTGAGTTTACAGCCTCACTGATTTAACTACACAGCAAATAAAAGTCATGTTACTTAGCCAATAAACGTTAGCTTACATTCAAAACTTACCCTTCTTTTTGCAACTTCAAATGTCGAACGAAGTTGGAAGTTGTTGCGTCTCCGTCTGTAATATTCGAACTGCGTAATTTGCATACGGCAATTCGTTTTTTGTTGACCAAGTCGTAGTTTTTATACCCGAACGAAACCAACTTTGGTATAAATCTTTCTCACAGGCGCGTTGTTTGACAACTCTTGTTCATTGGTTGTCCTGCAATTTGATTGGCTGAGAGCTGTGTGATGAAAACAATGTAGATCTAATTTGATTGGCTGTTGTACTGAGAGCACACACGCTGACACGCAGCACACACGCTGATCGACAGACACGTACAAAATGAAAGCTACGGAGCGCTCCCAAATAACTTTTTAAACTTTAGGTTTTGGGGAAAGTAGCAAGTCATGTCAAGTCAAAAGGCTCAAGTCCAAGTGAAGTCACAAGTCATTGATGTTAAAGTCTAAGTCGAGTTGCAAGTCTTTTTACATTTTGTCAAGTCGAGTCTAAAGTCATCAAATTCATGACTCGAGTCTGACTCGAGTCCAAGTCATGTGACTCGAGTCCACACCTCTGCTAAATACACTGCAAAAAGTGAAATCTAAGTAAGACTAAATATCTCAAATAAGGGTGATATTTGCTTATTTTCTGTCTGATAAGATAATTCTTCTCACTAAGCAGATTTGATGTTAGAGTGTTTTACTTGTTTTAAGTGTTTTGCTCCTAAATGATGTCAGTAAGATATTACAGCTTGTTGCTGAGATTTGATGAGCTATATTGAGTAAAACATGCTTGAAACTAGAATATCAACTGTTGCAAAGCTGTGTCATCAACACTCACAAGTATAAAACTACTTTTTTAAAGTCATCATTTCTTATTTCAAGCATGAAATAAAAAAAATCATGACTTTGACACAATTGTGTCTCATAATTGAAACAGATGACTGCCCAATGCTGTTTTATTTCCAATGAAACAATAGAACATACGTACTCATATAGTAGTACAGTTGGCACAGTACAGTAAACTGACAGTTAATATTTAAACATTTAACATTTCTAACTATTTTGAACAGAAATAGTTCATGCACATTCAGATCAATTCCTCAAAATTACAATTTAAAAAAATTTGGCCGGGGGCCGGGCTGTATATATGTGCACTAATTGACTGAAAGAGCACGCACTTGGCGCGATGATGTCATGTTGTCGATGGAAAAATGCATTTTTAGACAATATGATTTGCCTGAGCGGCTAGGAGACCCCGAGAGTAACAAGCGCTTGCCTTGTTGCCTTTCCATTAAGAACAATAAACTAGTTTTTAGTAGAGATGTCCGATAATATCGGTCTGCCGATATTATCGGCCGATAAATGCGGTAAAATGTAATATCGGAAATTATCGGTATCTGTTTTTTTATTATCAGTATCGTTTTTGTTTTTTTTATTATTTTATTTTTTATTAAATCCACATAAAAAACACAAGATACACTTACAATTAGTGCACCAACCCAAAAAACCTCCCTCCCCCATTTACACTCATTCACACAAAAGGGTTGTTTCTTTCTGTTATTAATATTCTGCTTCCTACATTATATATCAATATATATCAATACAGTCTGCAAGGGATACAGTCCGTAAGCACACATGATTGTGCGTGCTGCTGCTCCACTAATAGTACTAACCTTTAACAGTTAATTTAACAAATTTTCATTAATTACTAGTTTCTATGTAACTGTTTTTATATTGTTTTACTTTCTTTTTTATTCAAGAATTTTTTTTAAATTTATTTATCTTATTTTATTTGATTTATTTTTTTAAAAAGTACCTTATCTTCACCATACCTGGTTGTCCAAATTAGGCATAATAATGTGTTAATTCCACGACTGTATATATCGGTTGATATCGGTATCGGTTGATATCGGTATCGGTAATTAAAGAGTTGGACAATATCGGCATATCGGATATCGGCAAAAAGCCATTATCGGACATCCCTAGTTTTTAGTATAAGTTTGCTGGTTTCAAGAAATGTAATGGCGAGTGCATATCATTATGTCAAGATAATGGCACTAGCATTTACTTCATTTAAGAATATTTTTCAACATATTGAGCAAAGAGGTCTCATTTTTTTTCTACCAAGAAAAGTGCACTTGTTATTAGTGAGAATATACTTATTTTAAGCTATTTTTGGGTTCTTTGAGTTTAGCTACTTTTACTTGTTTTGGAAAGTCTTGACAAGCCAAATTTTCTTGTTCTATTGGCAGATCATTTTGCTTAGTTCAAATAAAATACCCCTCATTTTTGTATTTTTTCCCCTTGTTTTTGACCATGGTGACTTTTTGCAATGTAAATTTAAAAAAAAGTGTATTTATAATTGTTTTAAGAATTTTATATCATCTTTTATATTTTCAAAGGAAAGTCCAATTACTAAAACTTCATTCTTTTGAATTGTGATTTTTTTTTTTAAATGAAAAAAATCCACTTTATTCTCCTGATACTGCGACAAGAAACAAAACAAAACCTATCACGTAATTTGTGTAATATGAGGATATTTATGGAAATCAAGTATTCATTATTGTAATTATTTTCCCTTTTTTTATACATGATTCTGGTAATATTGTTACCTTTTTTTAAGAAAATGTATTCATTTTCATGATACGATGACTATATTCTCTTAATGAGTTTTTTTTAAAAAACAACATTTATCCTTTGAATAAATGCTTTAATGTTTTTTCCCGTAAAGGTGTGCTTTCATTAAGGTAATGCTCACCATATGCCGCTTCTTTCAGATGTTCACCGAGTTGTCTTTTGTCTTTTCACAGGCAAACTGACTCAGATCGTGTTCGGGCATCGCGACGTGGTGACGTGTCTGGCTCGCTCCGAGTCCTACATCGGAGGAGACTGCTACATCCTGTCGGGCTCCAGAGACGCCACCCTGCTGCTGTGGTACTGGAATGGCAAGCTCAACAGCATCGGGGACAGTCCGGGAAGTAAGTACATACGCACATACTCCGGCTTGGTTGTAGTACAAAAAAAACCTGCTTTTAATGTCGAAGTAAAGCAGTGAAATTACAGGGAAGTATACAGCCGCCCCTGTTTATCGCGGCTAATTGGTAAACACATTTTCACAAATGATTATTATCAATAAACCGAGTATTTTCATAGACCATAAAAAACCTGTTTATGAGCTTCTAAAAACATTGTTTATAACATTATTAGAGCCCTCTAAACATGAAATAACACCTACATACAGTAGAACCTCGATTTACAAACTTAATTGGTTTCTTGAGCATGATTCGCAATTTGAAAAGTTTGCATAGTGAAGCATAGAAACAATGTAAACATGAGTAATTGGTTCTAGCCTCAAAAAAAGTCCATATTTTAATAAAAGAATGCACACCGTGAAGACACTTTGTGTATATGTTTGTATACATATATATATATATATACATATATATATATACATATATATATCAGTGTTTCCCATAAACTGCCAAGATACCTGTGGCGGTGGGGGCGGGGCTATGGGCGTGGTCACCATGACATCATCGAGTAATTTGCATAATTTACTACAATGATATGATTTTCTCTAAAAAGGCTCAAAAAATGTATACTTACTAATTAATAATATCAGTTTTGTTTTAAACGTCCATCCATCCATCCATTTTACAATATAATTACAACACTTTATGTACATATTTATATACAGATTTGAACAATAAGTTATTCACTGAAATATATTTATTAATTGTGGTTCTTACAAAAAAATATATCTTATAAAATATAACAGCTAAAATGTCTCTTAAAGCTCTGCCCCTTTAATTAGTGCATACTAAATAATTTAACTTTAGCCTACTACTACAACCATATTATTTACCAGCAACATAAAGTGAAACAGAGGCAGAGGTGTCCTGCCACAGTCAGTAACAAAAAAAACAGAAAACAGTAGTGGTCAAATACAAATAAGGCAACAAGAGAAGTATCCTACACTTCTCTTTTGTAAAGTAAATCTGAACAGCCTATATGGGCATCTACATCAACTATATGATTTGCCTGAGAAGCTGGACAGGACGAAAAGAAAAAAAAAAAATATATATATATATTTTTATTTGTGGCGGACGTAATTATTTCGTGGCGGGCCACCACAAATAAATGAATGTGTGGGAAACACTGTATATATATATATATACATGTATATATATATACATACCGGACTAAACTTACACGCATTACAAACATAGCAGCTAAAATCATAGGCCTTCCCACACCCAACATCTCAGATCTAAACCACAGGTCCATCATTCGACTGGCAAACACGATAGTCCAGGATATCACTCACCCACCACACCAATACATCATCCCACTACCATCAGGGCGCAGGTACAGAACCATCAAATTCCGGAGGGCCCGCCTCAGGAAAAGCCTTATCCCTGCAGCTGTAGCCGCCCTTAACAGCAGGCCCGGCCGACCTGTCTGACAAGCCTGTAAATGTGTGTTGGTCATGTATGATGTCTTTTTGTTATTTTTGTGTCGTGATGTGTAATGTCTATTGTTTAAATGTGCGGCAGTGAAAAGGAATTTCCCCAACGGGGACCAATAAATCTAAATATACATATATATATATATATATATACACACAGTACAGGCCAAAAGTTTGGACACACCTTCTCATTTCAATGCATTTTCTTTATTTTCACGACTATTTACATTGTAGATTGTCACTAAAGTCATCAAAACTATGACACCTGTAATGATGTTGGATCTGTGTTGTTGTTGTTGTTGGGGACAAGTGTTGTAAATTAGCTTTGGCTACAAACACTGTGATGCATACATCGGATAACTGTTTCAGATGTCTATGTTTTTGTATCTGTCCCTATTTCAAATAAACCTCTATAATAATAAAAAAAAAACATTTCAGGCGACTACCTCTTGAAGCTCATGGAGAGAATGCCAAGAGTGTGCAAAGCAGTAATCAGATCAAAGGGTGGCTATTTTGAAGAAACTAGCATATAAAAAATGTTTTCAGTTATTACACCTTTTTTTTTTGTTAAGTACATAACTCCACATAGTTCATAGTTTTGATGTGACAATCTACAACAGTGGTCCCCAACCTTTTTGTAGCTAGGGACCGGTCAACGCTTGAAAATCTGTCCCACGGACCGGGGGGGGGGGATTTTTATTTTTTTATTTTTATTTTTTTTCATAAAGAAATACAATCATGTGTGCTTACGGACTGTATACCTGCAGACTGTATTGATCTATATTGACATACACATACACAATATGTATATATTGTGTTTTTTATGTTGATTTAATTTTAAAAAAAAATAAATAAATAGTAATAATAATAATAATTTTTTTTAATTTTTTATTTTTTTTAAATTTCTTGCGTGGCCCGGTACCAATCGGCCCGGTTGTTGGGGACCACTGATCTACATGTAAATAGTCATGAAAATAAAGAAAACGCATTGAATGAGAAGGTATATATATATATATATGTATATATGTATGTATGTATATACAGTACAGGCCAAAAGTTAGGACACACCTTCTCATATATATATATATATATATATATATATATATATATATATATATATATATATATATATATATATATATATATATATATATATATATATATATATTAAGGCTGCAGCTAACGATTATTTTTCTATCGATTAATCTATAGATTATTTTTTCGATTAATCGGTTAATCTATAGATTATTTTTTCGATTAATCTATAGATTATTTTTCCTTTTACCGATTATTTTTTTATTCAAAATGAAGATGAAAAAATAAATGTAGGCCCGTTTTTTCAAAAGGCATGGCTTTTATTTACAAAAAAAAAAGAAGTATGGCCACTCAGTCAACATTGACAACAACATGACTAAATATTCTGTAACAATGTAAACATTTAAAACTTTTAACATTTAAAAAAATTAAAAGTAGCTTATTTGCTTTTTAATGTGCAAATATAAAAGTCAACATCCAGTGCAAATCTTAATATTCTGCAATAGTATAAGCATTTCAAAAGTAAAAGTATTGCTTATTTTGCTTTAAAATGTGCAAAAATAAAGATAAACATCCAATACAAAAAACTGCAAAACGAAATATTCTGTAACAACAGTGTAAACATTTCAACAAAAGTGAAAGTATTGCTTATTTGCTAAAATGTGCAAAAATAAAGATAAACATCCAATACAAAAAAGTGCCAATCTAAATATTCTGGAGCACTGTAAACATTAAATATTGCTTTTAAAATGTGCAAAATAAACATCCAGTCCAACACAGTACACAATAACCAATTCTACTCATTCCAGTGAGTGTCTTAACAGTTGTAATGAAGAAAGGTTAGCATGTCTACATGCTTTGCTTCTTTTCTTGTTTACAATATTCCCAGCAGCTGAAAATAGGCGCTCAGAAGGGGTCGATGTGGCTGGAACTGAGAGCTAATTAGCCTTCACCTCAAGCCAGGACTGCGAGCGAGCTGAGCTGCAGTTTAAGTTTCTAGAAGGTCAACGGGCTCATAGTGATGTTACTAGTAGTTGACTGGGTGGTGTTTATTATCATTTGGGGACAGTCCGCTGGCTGATGCTCACCTGCTAAACACCTATCTGCTCCACGCTGAAGCGCTGACTACATGCGCTATGAATACGCACTGCTGATTGGCTGATAATGCTTCGTGTGTACCAATCAGATGGTTGTGTGGGTGGGACAATGCTGCGTGTGTACCAATCAGATGGTTGTGTGGGTGGGACAATGCTGCGTGTGTACCAATCAGATGGTTGTGTGGGTGGGACAATGCTGCGTGCTGAGACAGAGGCAGACGGAGCAAAGCAGCTTGTTAAGACTTTAGCTTTAGCTTACAAAATCGTACGGTACATCCCCGTACCGAACCGAAAGCCCCGTACCGAAACGGTTCAATACAAAACACGTACCGTTACACCCCTAGCAGATACAAATGACACATTCATGTTTTTGTGTAATGATGACAACGTATGCTCGCGCGGACGATTGACTAGTTGATGGTTTTCTTTTCAAATGTTCATTCATAGCCGTTGTGCTGCTATGATAGGCCATTTCCGCTCGACACAGTGTGCATACAACAACATTATTAGGCCGTTTATTGAAATACTCCCACACTTTTGACCACTTTTGGCATGCTTTTCCCCCCTCGCTCGCACCGCTCGCATCGTCTGCTTTGATCGTCTGCTTTGCGCTTCGCCATGACGGTAGTGTGACGTCATAATGCGACGCGTCGACGCACAAAAACGGCGTCGACGTATTTACGTAACCGATGACGTCGACTACGTCGACGCGTCGTTTCAGCCTTAATATATATATATATATATATGTGTGTATATATGTATGTATGTATATACAGTACAGGCCAAAAGTTAGGACACACCTTCTCATTCAATGCGTTTTCTTTATTTTCATGACTATTTACATGTAGATCAGTGGTATATATGTGTATATATATATATATATATATATATATATATATATATATATATATATATATATATATATATATATATATATATATATATATATATATGAATAAATAAATACATAGTATAATTGTATACAATTGTATAAAAATTGTATAATTGTATACAATTGTATAAAAATTGTATAATTGTATACAATTGTATAAAAATTGTATAATTGTATACAATTGAGTAGATGGCTAGTTATTGTGATGTAGAAAAATCCCATATTTTATCAATTTTCCCTGGAGATTTCCCATATTTTGAACTGCAAATGTTGATGCTTCTCTTAGACACACGTAATAAATAATATTAATAATAATAAGTAATAATAATAAAAGTGTTTGTGACGGCCCCTCATGTTTATGTTACTAAATTAAACACAAAATTAGCACCACTTAAAACAACGTTGCTACTGATCCGACATTTCCTAAAAGTTATAATTAAAAAAAACACAACTTAAAGCCTTCTCCAGATGTTTACTGACATATTTCATGTTTAGCTAATTTTTACTGCAAATGAATATTTGCTCCAACTATCAGCCTTCTTGTCTACTAATAATCCGTATTGGCCCTGCAAAAAATCATATTGATCGATCTCTAACACTTACAGTACAGGACAAACGTTAGGACACACCTTCTCCTTCAATCTTTATTTTCATGACTATTTACATTGTAGATTGTCACATCAAAACTATGAATGAACACATGTGGAGTTATGCACTTAACAAAAAAAGGTGAAAACATGTTTTATATTCTAGTTTCTTCAAAATAGCCACCCTCTGCTCTGATTACTGCTTTGCACACTCTTGGCATTCTCTCCATGAGCTTCAAGAGGTAGTCGCCTGAAATGCTTTTCACTTCACAGGTGTGCCTTATCAGGGGTGATTAGTGGAATGTCTTGCTTTACCAACGGGGTTGGGACCATCAGTTGTGTTGGGAATGAGAAGGCGTTCAAACTTGTACTGTACATGAGATGAATGCCAATATCACTTTTCTCATTTTGTCTGTAAAGCATATATTTTACATATAAAAGGACAATGAGTTTAGAGATGGCATCTGTCATTTTCTCGTTATAATATATATTATACTAACTACTACTTATTTTTAATGTTTTGTTTTGGCTCTAATACTCCTTCGTATTGTGCTGCCCACTTGTTGCTAGGCAGAATTTGTGCTGCACTGACAAAATGGACCAATAAAAATAGAGGCAAATCAGAAAATGACCCTGAATACAAAACTATAAGAATTGGACATTTACAGACATCCATCACAGGATTGAAGGATTACTCTGTATTGAATATAAAATACATGGGTAGCATAACAGCACCATCTGGTGGCGCCCTGCATGTATTGCAAGGAGTGCATTTAACAAGAGGGCAGTGATTTACATGTCCTCTCTGGAAAGTAACAACCAGGTTCATCTGACTGGGCCTCATGCACACAGATTGGGTTTCCTAACACCGCCATGTGTGTGTGTGTGTGTGTGTGTGTGTGTGTGTGTGTGTGTGTGTGTGTGTGTGTGTGTGTGTGTGTGTGTGTGTGTGTGTGTGTGTGTGTGTGTGTGTGTGTGTGTGTGTGTGTGTGTGTGTGTGTGTGTGTGTGTGTGTGTGTGTGTGTGTGTGTGTGTGTGTGTGTGTGTGTGTGTGTTCTTGTATTTCTACCCTTCTTGGGACATGAAGAAGGAAAAGTATCTTCCATATGAGGAGGTGTGAACAAGTGATGACATAAATCATGGTCCCAATAATAACATTGCATCTAATGGACAATGTCTCATTTGCTCCCTGGTGGTGAAATCTATCAAAATGAGGGTGGTCCCAAAAAGGAGGGATTTTTCAAATTGACTGTGTGTCGCTTTTAACAGTGTCAACATATGAAATAACAAGTGTGTGTAAACATTTGAAGTGCTCCCCCTCTGGCCCACATATGTAATAACAAGTGTGTGGAAGGAATTGAAATGTGCCCCCTTAGGCCAGAATTAATTTAAAAAAATAAAATAAATATGTATATAGAGACATACTATTGAAGTAAATAATGAATATTAAAAACAGATTACAAACATAAATAAAAATTAATTAGCTAAAAGCAGTCTTTTTCTTACAATGTGTCGACTTTTTTCTTGTAAAATTTGGAACAATTTCTCATGTTCTTTCGGTTTCTGTAATATTTTCTCGTAAAATTATTACTTTATGTAACATTATTACTTTCTAATGCAAAATGGTGACATTTGTCATATAAAATTCTGACTTTTATGACAATATTGCCCATTTTTTTGTTGTTCTTGTGACATTTTTCAAGTAAAATGATGACTTTTGTCATTATTTTGCTAACTAAAATTTCCAATTGTTATTATAATGTTACCAAAATTTTAAAGTTTTCATATGAAATTGTGACTTTTGTCGAGTAAAAGTATTAATTTTAATGCAAAATGGTGACATTTGTCATATAAAATTCTGACTTTTATGACAATATTGCCCATTTTTTTGTTGTTCTTTTGACATTTTTTAAGTAAAATGATGACTTTTGTCATCATTTTGATAACTAAAATTTGCGATTATTATTATAATGTTACCGACATTTTAAAGTTTTCTTATAAAATTGTGACTTTTGTCGAGTAAAATTATTAATTTTAATGCAAAATGGTGACATTTGTCATCTAAAATTCTGACTTTTATGACAATATTGCCCATTTTTTGGTTGTTCTTGTGACATTTTTTAAGTAAAATGATGACTTTTGTCATCATTTTGCTAACTAAAATTTCCGATTATTATTCTAATGTTACCAAAATTTTAAAGTTTTCTTATAAAATTGTGACTTTTGTCGAGTAAATTTATTACTTTTTAATGCAAAATGGTGACATTTGTCATATAAAATTCTGACTTTTAGGACAATATTGCCCATTTTGTTGTTGTTCTTGTGACATTTTTTAAGTAAAATGATGACTTTTGTCATCATTTTGCTAACTAAAATTTGCGATTATTATTATAATGTTACCGACATTTTAAAGTTTTTTTTTATAAAATTGTGACTTTTGTCGAGTAAAATTATAAATTTTAATGCAAAATGGTGACATTCGTCATATAAAATTCTGACTTTTAGGACAATATTGCCCATTTTTTTGTTGTTCTTGTGACATTTTTTAAGTAAAATGATGACTTTTGTCATCATTTTGCTAACTAAAATTTCCGATTATTATTATAATGTTACCAAAATTTTTAAGTTTTCTTATAAAATTGTGACTTTTGTCGAGTAAAATTATTAATTTTAATGCAAAATGGTGACATTTGTCATATAAAATTCTGACATTTATGACAATATTGCCCACTTTGTGGTTCTTGTGACATTTTCTGAGTAAAATTATGACTTTTGTCATCATTTTGCTAACTAAAATTTCCGATTATTACTGTATCAACATATGAAATAACAAGTGTGTGTAAAAAAAATTGAAGTGCTCCCCCTCTGGCCAACATATGAAATAACAAGTGTGTGTAAAAAAATTTGAAGTGCTCCCCTTCTGGCCAACATATGTAATAACAAGTGTGTGTAAGGAATTGAAATGCGCCCCCTTAGGCCAGAATTAATTAAAAAAATAAAATAAATATGTATATAGAGACATACTATGATGACGTGAAGTTAATAATGAACATTAAAAACAGATTACAAACATAAATAAAAATTAATTGGCTAAAAGCAGTCTTTTTCTTACAATGTGTCGACTTTTTTCTTGTAAAATTTGGAACAATTTCTCATGTTCTTTCGGTTTCTGTAATATTTTCTCGTAAAATTATTACTTTTTTATGTAACATTATTACTTTCTAATGCAAAATGGTGACATTTGTCATATAAAATTCTGGCTTTTAGGACAATATTGCCCATTTTTTTGTTGTTCTTGTAACATTTTTTAAGTAAAATGATGACTTTTGTCATCATTTTGCTAACTAAAATTTCCGATTATTATTATAATGTTACCAAAATTTTAAAGTTTTCTTATGAAATTGTGACATTTGTCGAGTAAAATTATTACTTTTTAATGCAAAATGGTGACATTTGTCATATAAAATTCTGACTTTTAGGACAATATTGCCCATTTTTTTGTTGTTCTTGTGACATTTTTTAAGTAAAATTATGACTTTTGTCATCATTTTGCTAACTAAAATTTCCGATTATTATCATAATGTTTCCAAAATTTTAAAGTTTTCTTATAAAATTGTGACTTTTGTCGAGTAAAAGTATTAATTTTAATGCAAAATGGTGACATTTGTCATCTAAAATTCTGACTTTTATGACAATATTGCCCATTTTTTTGTTGTTCTTGTGACATTGTTTAAGTAAAATGATGACTTTTGTCATCATTTTGCTAACTAAAATTTCCGATTATTATTCTAATGTTACCAAAATTTTAAAGTTTTCTTATAAAATTGTGACTTTTGTCGAGTAAAAGTATTACTTTTAATGCAAAATGGTGACATTTGTCATATAAAATTCTGACATTTTTAACAATATTGCCCATATTGTTGTTGTTCTTGTGACATTTTTTAAGTAAAATGATGACTTTTGTCATCATTTTACTAACTAAAATTTCCGATTATTATTGTAATGTTGCCAAAATGTAAAAGTTTTCTTATAAAATTGTGACTTTTGTCGAGTAAAATTATAAATTTTCATGCAAAATGGTGACATTTGTCATATAGAATTCTGACTTTTATGACAATATTGCCCATTTTTTTGTTGTTGTTCTTGTGACATTTTTTAAGTAAAATGATGACTTTTGTCATCATTTTGCTAACTAAAATTTCCGATTATTATTATAATGTTACCAACATTTTAAAGTTTTCTTATAAAATTGTGACTTTTGTCGAGTAAAATTATTACTTTTTAATGCAAAATGGTGACATTTGTCATCTAAAATTCTGACTTTTATGACAATATTGCCCATTTTTTTGTTCTTGTGAAATATTTTTAAGTAAAATGATGACTTTTGTCATCATTTTGCTAACTAAAATTTCCGATTATTATTATAATGTTACCAACATTTTAAAGTTTTCTTATAAAAATGTGATTATTGTCGAGTAAAAGTATTAATTTTAATGCAAAATGGTGACATTTGTCATCTAAAATTCTGACTTTTATGACAATATTGCCCATTTTTTTTGTTGTTCCTGTGACATGTTTTGAGTAAAATGATGACTTTTGTCATAATTTTGCTAACTAAAATTTCCGATTATTACTGTGTCAACATATGAAATAACAAGTGTGTGTAAATTTTTTTTGAAGTGCTCCCCCTCTGGCCAACAAATGTAATAAGTGTGTAAGAAATTGAAATGCGCCCCCTTTGGCCAGAATTGATTTAAAAAATTAAAAAAAAAAAAATATATATATATATATATATATATATATATATATATATATATATATATATATATATATATATATATATATATATATATATATATATAAATATGTATATGGGCACATACTGTAATAACTTGAAGTTAATAATGAAGATTAAAATCCAATAACAAACAAAAAATTAAAAAAGAGATAATTAAAAGCTTACCTTTTTTTAGACTTAGACTTAGACAAACGTTATTGATCCACAAGGGAAAATGTTCCACACAGTAGCTCAGTTACAAAGGATGGAAAGTGTAAGGATGGAAAGGACAATGCAGGTATAAAATAGACTAAAAATGCACCGTAGTAGCAATATACAATATAACATATATGTAATATTTACAAATATGTACAGTATATGGAATATACTGATATATTATATGTTTATATCATATATACAATACATAACAATTACCATGTACAATATTACAGTATATGCAGCATAAAATAGAGAGTAGATCCAGCAGAAAATAGACATTATAAACAAAGAGAGGTAGCTAACATGTCAGGTAATAGTATATATATATATATATATATATATATATATATATATATATATATATATATGTATATATATAGTAGTAATGTTGTAAATACACATCTTTATATATCTAGAAAGGCTGGTCCTAAAGAGGGAGGCATTTTTCGGAGGTCTCGAGAAGGTAAGAAATACAAGAATGTGTGTGAGTGTGGAAGTGAAAGTGAGGGCCACTTAGAGACGTTAAAAACATGACGTCGGGGGAGTGGGGGGTGGGGGGCGGGGTGGCTGGTTGTCGTTGGCCAGCACTAGAAAGTTCACCGCCGTCCAAGCAGGGAGGTCACGGGGTCACTCTGGTCGATAAAAGTGAAAAATGTCACGTTGGAGGGGAGGGGGGGCGAGGGGGGAGGTCTACCATAACATATGGCATTAGCCGCCATCAAAGCGTAGCACACACACACACACACACACACACACACACACACACACACACACACACACACACACACGAGTCTGTGTTGCATCTTGTTAAGTCATAATTACTAATGCACTCAAATGTTGCACTAATTGCTTCCTTGGTAACATCAGCCAATACAACTCGTCTCATTTCTTTTACAGTATGCACACATCAAAATACTTACATTCCTTTAGTAGTTTACTATTGTATTACTGTATTTTTTTTCTTTTAAATGGGGTTAATTTATAATAATTATAATAATAATAGATTTTATTTGTGAAAAGCACTTTACATTGAGTAAACAACCTCAAAGTGCTACAGTGTATTATAAAATAAATAATAATAATAATAATTTTTTTTTAAATAAATTAAAAAAAATAAAATAAAATAAAAAGATAATAAAAGAAATAAAAACTAGAACAGCCAAATAGCTAAAACTAGTATGCATACTTCTAAAAAAAAAGGTATTTTTAAAAAGAAGGGTTTTTAAGCCTTTTTTATAAGCATCCACAGTCTGTGGTGCCCTCAGGTGGTCAGGGAGAGTGTTCCACAGACTGTGAGCAGCGGCGCAAAAAGCCCGGTCTCCAATTGTTTGTAGCTTTGTCCTCGGAGGTTGGAGGATGTTAGCCTAATTTGAGTTATTCTCTTGTGTGGACGCCTCAAAGGTGGCGTTTTACCACAAATCCTCAGTGCCATGCCATGTTTGCTTTTGTTTTATTGTCAAGTGTGTGTGTGTGTGTGT
>NC_084752.1:42154107-42171607 GCF_033978785.1 Entelurus aequoreus | reverse complement strand
CTTCAACATAGTTGTTACATGTGTGTGTCTTCCAGCAGAGTTCACCACACCGCGGGCCATCCTGACGGGTCACGACTGCGAGGTGACGTGCGCCAACGTGTGCGCCGAGTTGGGCCTGGTCATCAGTGGCTGCAAAGGTGAGCAGTCAATCTATACCAGACCTGGGCAAATCGTGGGTGTTTATTACCCTTTGCATTCATATTTTGCCATTTCTTACATTTTTGTTGGGTTTTGCTTGATTGTAAAAGATACACAACTATGGAGGAGCTGGTCTGATTGTTAATATTCAGTGTTTTATTGTTCATAGTTAATATTGTAAATCCCACTTACTTTATTTTCATGTGCATTTCGGGTGTCCCGTTCAGTAAAAAACTGTACATTTCCTTTCCCTTTTGTTTGAGGTGGTCTGTTTTTAGAATTCTATGGGACATTGTGACTTTTGGTATTAGTGTTCCTGGAAAATAGGGAGCCAAACACACATACTGTACAGCAGGTTTTTACAGCTAAATGTGTACATACCATTTATACACACTTACACATTGGCCCCCGCAGACACATTTTTTACCTCAATGTGGCCCCCGAGTCAAAATATTTGCCCCCCCAGACACATGTTGTCTCCCAATGTGGCCCTCGAGTCAAAAATATTTTTCCCCAGACCCATTTTTTCTCCCAATGTTGCCCCCGAGTCAAAATATTTGACCCCCCAGACACATTTTTTCTCCCAATGTGGCCCCCGAGTCAAAATATTTGCCCCGCAGACACATTTTTCTCCCAATGTGGCCTCCGAGTCAAAATATTTGCCCCCACAGACACATTTTTTTCTTCCAATGTGGCCCCCGAGTCAAAATATTTGCCCTGCAGACACATTTTTTCTCCCAATGTGGCCCCGAGTCAAAATATTTGCCCCCCCAGAAACATTTTTTTCTCCCAATGTGGCCCCCGAGTCAAAATATATTCCACCCCCCCCCAGACACATTTTTTCTCCCAATGTGGCCCCCGAGTCAAAAATATTTTCCCAGACACATTTTTTTCTCTCTATGTGGCCCCCGAGTCAAAATATTTGCCCTCTAGACACATTTTTTCTCCCAATGTGGCCCCCGAGTCAAAATATTTGCCCTCCAGACACATTTTTTTCTCTCAATGTGGCCCCGGGTCAAAAATATTTTTCCCCAGACACATTTTTTTCTCTCAATGTGGCCCCCGAGTCAAAATATTTGCCCCGCAGACACTTTTTTTCTCCCAATGTGGCCCCCGAGTCAAAAATATTTTTCCCCAGACACATTTTTTTCTCTCAATGTGGCCCCCGAGACAAAATATTTGCCCTCCAGACACATTTTTTTCTCTCAATATGGCCCCCGAGACAAAATATTTGCCCTCCAGAGACATTTTTTCTCCCAATGTGGCCCCCGAGTCAAAATATTTGTCCCCACAGACACATTTTTTTCTTCCAATGTGGCCCCCAAGTTAAAATATTTGCCCTCCAGACACATTTTTTTCTCTCAATGTGGCCCCCCGAGTCAAAATATTTGCCCTCCAGACACATTTTTTTCTCCCAATGTGGCCCCCGAGTCAAAATATTTGCCCCCCCAGACAATTTTTTTTCTCCCAATGTGGCCCCCGAATCAAAATATTTGCCCCGCAGACACCTTTTTTTCTTCCAATGTGGCCTCCGAGTCAAAATATTTGCCCCGCAGACACTTTTTTTTCTCCCAATGTGGCCCCCGAGTCAAAAATATTTTTCCCCAGACACATTTTTTTCTCTCAATGTGGCCCCCGAGTCAAAATATTTGCTTCCCCAGACAATTTTTTTTCTCCCAATGTGGCCCCGAGTCAAAATATTTGCCCCCCCAGACAAATTTTTTTCTCTCAATGTGGCCTCCGAGTCAAAATATTTGCCCCGCAGACACATTTTTTCTCCCAATGTGGCCCCCGAGTCAAAAATATTTGCCCCCCCAGACACATTTTTTCTCCCAATGTGGCCCCCGAGTCAAAATATTTGCCCCCCCAGACACATTTTTTCTCCCAATGTGGCCCCCGAGTCAAAAATATTTGCCCTCCAGACACATTTTTTTCTCTCAATGTGGCCCCCGATTCAAAATATTTGCCCCCCCAGACACATGTTGTCTCCCAATGTGGCCCCCGAGTCAAAATATTTGCCCCGCAGACACTTTTTTTCTCCCAATGTGGCCCCCGAGTCAAAAATATTTTTCCCCAGACACATTTTTTTCTCTCAATGTGGCCCCCGAGTCAAAATATTTGCCCTCCAGACACATTTTTTTTGTCTCAACGTGGCCCCCGAGTCAAAAATATTTTCCCTCCAGACACATTTTTTTCTCTCAATCTGGCCCCCGAGTCAAAAATATTTGCCCTCCAGACACATTTTTTCACCCAATGTGGCCCCAGAGTCAAAATATTTGCCCCCCTAGACACATTTTTTTCTCCCAATGTGGCCCCCGAGTCAAAATATTTGCCCCCACAGACACATTTTTTTCTTCCAATGTGGCCCCCGAGTCAAAATATTTGCCCTCCAGACACGTTTTTTTCTCTCAATGTGGCCCCCGAGTCAAAATATTTGCCCCCCCAGACACATTTTTTGTCCCAATGTGGCCCCCGAGTCAAAATATTTGCCCCCCCAGAAACATTTTTTTCTCCCAATGTGGCCCCCGAGTCAAAAATATTTGCCCTCCAGACACATTTTTTTCTCTCAATGTGGCCCCCGAGTCAAAAATATTTGCCCCCCCCCCCCCAGACACATTTTTTCTCTCAATTTTTTTTCCACTTCAGGGCTCCCCTCAAGTTCTCTCCTGGGGACCCAAAAGGGTCTCGATCATTAAAAAAAAAAGTCATACAAATATACAATGATATTGCATACAATTATCCTTTTTTTAAAATAATTAAGATGTGTAGCGAAGCCTTTTCCCTTTCTTTATTATTCTGTTTCCAAAGTTCTCCTGTGTGAGCTGCAGGGCTTATTGTGCACACTGGAAAATCATGAGGAAGATGGCAGATTGTGCTGGTAAACTAACTTCCATGGCTGACGAGTGTCTCGTTGATTGGTGCAGAGGGACCCTGCCTGATCCACTCCATGAACGGGGACCTGCTCAGGACCCTGGAGGGCCCCGAGTGCTGCACGCAGCCCCGCCTCATCCAGGCGTCCACGGAGGGACACTGCGTGGTCTACTACGAGAAGGGACACTTCAGCGTCTTCAGCGTCAACGGCAAGCTGCTGCGCCACATGCAGGTGGAGGACAGCGTCAAGGTGAGGCCTGGGGGTGGGGGGTGGTGGACAAATTACCGTATTTCCCGGACTATAGAGCGCTCTCTGATTCAAGCCGCAACCACTACATTTTTAGAACAATTTTTCCCGTATATTAGCCACACCGTTGTGAAATGAGTTATTTACACAGAAAGATTTTCTAAACCTTTATTTACATACCTAACTGTTTCCAAAAGGTGCCGGCAGTAAAACGGCTCATCAAGCAAAACAGAAGTCCTCGCCATGGACCCACAAGCTGCAGAAGCCAGCTCTCCGATCAGCTAAACAGACTCAACAAGAGTTTTACTAGCAGGAGGTCACGACATGAGAAAATACTAGCTGCTTTGAACATGACTACGGATTCAACACTTAAAAATATCTCACTCTCTTAAGCCGCAACCACTAAATTTTAGAAGAAAAACCATTTTTCCGTATATTAGCCACACACACTAACACGATTACGCCCATAAAAACCTCAAAAAACAACAACCTGATTCGATTTGGATCGGGATGATTAAGAATTGTGGCGGTCCGCTCCCTGTACGATCAGTATCAGAGCTTGGTCCGCATTGCCGGCGGTAAGTCGGACACGTTTCCAGTGAGGGTTGGACTCCGCCAAGGCTGCCCTTTGTCACCCATTCTGTTCATAACTTTTATGGACAGAATTTCTAGGCGCAGTCAAGGAGTTGAGGGGATCTGGTTTGGTGGCTGCAGGATTAGGTCTCTGCTTTTTGCAGTTGATGTGTTCCTGATGGCTTCATCTGGCCAGGATCTTCAGCTCTCACTGGATCAGTTCGCAGCCGAGTGTGAAGCGACTGGGATGGGAATCAGCACCTCCAAGTCCGAGTCCATGGTTCTCGCCCCGGAAAAGGGTGGATTGCCATCTCCGGGTTGGGGAGGAGACCCTGCCCCAAGTGGAGGAGTTCAAGTACCTCGGAGTCTTGTTCACGAGTGAGGGAAGAGTGGATGGTGAGATCGACAGGCGGATCGGTGCGGCGTCTTCAGTATCGATCCGTTGTGGTGAAGAAGGAGCTGAGCCGGAAGGCAAAGCTCTCAATTTACCGGTCGATCTACGTTCCCATCCTCACGTATGGTCATGAGCTTTGGGTTATGACCGAAAGGACAAGATCACGGGTACAAGCGGCCCAAATGAGTTTCCTCCGCCGGGTGGCGGGTCTCTCCCTTAGAGATAGGGTGAGAAGCTCTGCCATCCGGGAGAAGCTCAAAGTAAAGCCACTGCTCGTCCACATGGAGAGGAGCCAGATGAGGTGGTTCGGGCATCTGGTCAGGATGCCACCCGAACGCCTCCCTAGGGAGGTGTTTAGGGCACGTCCGACCGGTAGGAGGCCACGGGATTAGGTCTCTGCTTTTTGCAGATGATGTGGTCCTGATGGCTTCATCTGGCCAGGATCTTCAGCTCTCACTGGATCGGTTCGCAGCCGAGTGAAGCGACTGGGATGGGAATCAGCACCTCCAAGTCCGAGTCCATGGTTCTCGCCCGGAAAAGGGTGGAGTGCCATCTCCGGGTTGGGGAGGAGACCCTGCCCCAAGTGGAGGAGTTCAAGTACCTCGGAGTCTTGTTCACGAGTGAAAGAAGAGTGGATGGTGAGATCGACAGGTTCGTGCGGCATCTTCAGTAATGCGGGCGCTGTATCGACCCGTTGTGGTGAAGAAGGAGCTGAGCCGGAAGGCGAAGCTCTCCATTTATCGGTCGATCTACGTTCCCATCCTCACCTTTGGGTTATGACCGAAAGGACAAGATCACGGGTAGTTTGCTTTTCACTCTAAATTGTCTATGACTGATCCTCAAAATCCTGTGGGGAAGACAGTCCGATGTGATCCAAATCACAAGAGTGTCCACAGTTCTTCCCGCATCCTCCAATCATTTGTGGCAGCTTTGGGGTACTTTGAAGACTGCCAGCAACTTCGGCGAAGACACAGCAAACTTTCTTGTTTCCCATGGACACACACCTGTTGTTGTTGACTTTGGACTGTCTAGTCTTTATTGTCATTGCACAAGTACAACAAAACTTTGTTTTCAGCACAAACCCGTTCAAGATTAGACAAACAAACAGTGTACAGGGTTACAGAACAGGAACGCCGTAAAAGATTGGAAAAAGGTAAATGCTCGGGAAGGATGGGTAAAAAAAATACAATCTAGACTGGGCTCCTAAGGGGGCCCAGTCTGGAGTGGGAAATAAAACTTCATAGCAAAGCACATATACATTTTACAACGTACATCTCCAGATATCTAGCAACAGAGGGGAGGGAGTGCGGGGTCATGGTGGAAGGCTGCAGCTCTCAGGCGCCGCCCATCCGTCCATCACCCCTATGGGATTTGCGTCAAGGGCGTTGGATTGGGGGTGGGGTATACCTACAAGCGGCCGAAATGAGTTTCCTCCGCCCGGTGGCGGGTCTCTCCCTTAGAGATAGGGTGAAAAGCTCTGTCATCCGGGGGGAGCTCAAAGTAAAGCCGCTGCTCCTCCACATGGAGAGGAGCCAGATAAGGTGGTTCGGGCATCTGCTCAGGATGCCACCCGAACGCCTCCCTAGGGAGGTGTTTCGGGCACGTCCGAGGCCACGGGGAAGACCCAGGACACGTTGGGAAGACGATGTCTCCCGGCTGGCCTGGGGACGCCTCGGGATCCCCCGGGAGGAGTTGGACGAAGTGGCTAGGGAGAGGAAAGCCTGGGCTTCTCTGCTTAGGCTGCTGCCCCCGCGACCCGACCTCCGATAAGCGGAAGAAGATGGATGGATGGATGATAAAGAATCGCGATTCGGATGTGACTCAACTCTCTTGTGTACTAACTAATCACCAAACTTGTCGGACGATGTTGACAAAATTCTCTAATATTTAGGCATACTTCTGAAAGTCTTGACTCGCCCTCGCCTCCTTCCTTTCTTCACCTCATGGCTCCGCCCCCTTTGGCGACTCTCACGGTTTTTTTTTTTACTACATTCCGGAATGAACCTTGTGAGGGCGCCGGGACCTCCTCTCAGAGGGACTCCAGGAGACTCGTAGACTAGAGACGGAATGTCAAGAGTTTGTAGAGGAGCGGACACGCCAAGGTCGTAGGTCGGCATGGAGACGGGACGGCCGAGTCATGTGACTGATGAAAGGAAGCGCCCGTGTCAGGGCGGGAGGCGCGTTAACCGCTCCATAAATCCCAACTTTCTCCACCCGGGACTCAAAAACACGGGCGTCCAAATTTCGAGAGAGAGAAAAAAGCTTCGCTTGGTGTGGTTTTTTTAAGTCATGAGAGCCCGGGACGCCATCTTAGCTCCCGCTGAGCGAGCAAGACGTTCCACTGGAGGACAGATTTATGGGCGGCCTCCTACCTATGTAGCTTGGCGGCGAGGCGCCTCCTGCTGGGCGTCTGCGAGGTCATGGACTCCATTAGCTCATAAGCAAACATTCATAATAGCATAACTGGCATGCACCTCAGTGACCTTTGAACTCCACTAAGTCAGACATTTTGGGTCAATTATGCCCTCACATCTTTGACCACAAACTTTTTATATTGTTTTGGTTCAAGTAACATGGACACTAGCACAGTAAATGTTGACCTCAGTTTGGGAAAATCTCAAATTGAAAGAAAAATGGCTAAAATTGTTTAACCTCTTAAGGCCCGAGCTGTTTGTTTACATGCTTTTTTGTATTTCTCTTTACTATTTGGGCTTATTGGACCCTTATTAGAATAAAAACTAAGAATCATCTTTTCATATGATGTACTTAGTCCATAAGTACACAAACGTGTACATCATGTTTAGTGACATGCTAATTCTTATTTTTACACTTTTTTTTTCCAAATTCCATTGTATGTTATACTCTTCTGACACCACCAGATGGCAGTATAAGTGTCCACATAAGCGGCCATAAGACCCCAATTCATTAGTGTACCCAATTTGGAAATAAGAGCTAAAAAGGTGCTTCTCAAATTGAAAGAAAAATGGCTAAAATTGTTTAAAGAAAGGAGTTAAACTTTCAAATGATGGATTGTAGCGCTTTGACACAGCAGGTGTTTTGTGTCAGAATGCTGACTTTTAACCTTAGCTCGCTTTGACATTTGGGGTCAAAAAACACCTACAAGACTATCAGCAACAAAAAAGAACCAAATTGTCTGATGTGGAAAAATGATTTGGAAAAAAAACGTCATTAGGTAAGAAAAAATTTAATTATTTCCTATTTTTCTATATTCATTTGATCAACTAGCCAACTATGTGCCAGGGACATAGCAGTTAGCATTAGTCAGCTAAGTGCCATAAGCCTAGCATTCTTTGGGACATAGTTGGTTGGATCGTTTGGTTGGTTAGTTAGTTAAATATAAATCTTGTAGATCTGAAGGGCTAACTGTTAGCTTCTGTTCTATCCAATGGTTACAATACAAACTAAAATATTCTATGCACGTAATTGTATATTCGGTCCGATTTCCTATCTGTCTATATCTATTTAACCAACTAACTAACTAAACAAACAATCTAGCCAACTATGTCCCAGAGGCATACCAGTTAGCATTAGTCAGCTAAGTGCCATACGCTAAGTTAGTTACTGTAGCCATTGGCTAGCACAGAAGCTAACTTCTAACTGTTAGCTCTCAAGATTTGTTTTCAAATGTAAAATATATAAAACAAATTACAAATAACATATTACATATTACACTCCTATTGCTGTATACTTAGCTTACTAATGCTAATTGCTTTCTTTGGGACATATTTGGTTAGATCGTTTGGTTGGTTAGTTAGTTAGGTAATTATAAATCTTGTAAATCTGAAGGGCTAACATGTACGTAGACAAACGTGTAGTACTTTTAGACAAAACTGTAGTACTTTTAGACAAACGTGTAGTACTTTTAGACAAAACTGTAGTACTTTTAGACAAACGTGTAGTACTTTTAGACAAAACTGTAGTACTTTTAGACAAACGTGTAGTACTTTTAGACAAAACTGTAGTACTTTCAGACAAACGTGTAGTACTTTTAGACAAAACTGTAGTACTTTAAGACAAACGTGTAGTACTTTTAGACAAAACTGTAGTACTTTTAGACAAACGTGTAGTACTTTTAGACAAAACTGTAGTACTTTAAGACAAACGTGTAGTACTTTTAGACAAAACTGTAGTACTTTTAGACAAACGTGTAGTACTTTTAGACAAAACTGTAGTACTTTTAGACAAACGTGTAGTACTTTTAGACAAAACTGTAGTACTTTCAGACAAACGTGTAGTACTTTTAGACAAAACTGTAGTACTTTAAGACAAACGTGTAGTACTTTTAGACAAAATGGTGTAGTACTTTTAGACAAACGTGTAGTACTTTTAGACAAAACTGTAGTACTTTTAGACAAACATGTAGTACTTTTAGACAAAACTGTAGTACTTTTAGACAAACGTGTAGTACTTTTAGACAAAACTGTAGTACTTTTAGACAAACGTGTAGTACTTTTAGACAAAACTGTAGTACTTTTAGACAAACATGTAGTACTTTTAGACAAAACGGTAGTACTTTTAGACAAACGTGTAGTACTTTTAGACAAAACTGTAGTACTTTCAGACAAACGTGTAGTACTTTTAGACAAAACTGTAGTACTTTAAGACAAACGTGTAGTACTTTTAGACAAAACTGTAGTACTTTTAGACAAACGTGTAGTACTTTTAGACAAAACTGTAGTACTTTAAGACAAACGTGTAGTACTTTTAGACAAAATGGTGTAGTACTTTTAGACAAACGTGTAGTACTTTTAGACAAAACTGTAGTACTTTTAGACAAACGTGTAGTACTTTTAGACAAAACTGTAGTACTTTTAGACAAACGTGTAGTACTTTTAGACAAAACTGTAGTACTTTTAGACAAAACTGTAGTACTTTTAGACAAACGTGTAGTACTTTTAGACAAAACTGTAGTACTTTTAGACAAACATGTAGTACTTTTAGACAAAACGGTAGTACTTTTAGACAAACGTGTAGTACTTTTAGACAAAACTGTAGTACTTTCAGACAAACGTGTAGTACTTTTAGACAAAACTGTAGTACTTTAAGACAAACGTGTAGTACTTTTAGACAAAACTGTAGTACTTTTAGACAAACGTGTAGTACTTTTAGACAAAACTGTAGTACTTTTAGACAAACGTGTAGTACTTTTAGACAAAACTGTAGTACTTTAAGACAAACGTGTAGTACTTTTAGACAAAATGGTGTAGTACTTTTAGACAAACGTGTAGTACTTTTAGACAAAACTGTAGTACTTTTAGACAAACGTGTAGTACTTTTAGACAAAACTGTAGTACTTTTAGACAAACGTGTAGTACTTTTAGACAAAACTGTAGTACTTTTAGACAAACGTGTAGTACTTTTAGACAAAACTGTAGTACTTTTAGACAAACGTGTAGTACTTTTAGACAAAACTGTAGTACTTTTAGACAAACGTGTAGTACTTTTAGACAAAACTGTAGTACTTTTAGACAAACGTGTAGTACTTTTAGACAAAATGGTGTAGTACTTTTAGACAAACGTGTAGTACTTTTAGACAAAACTGTAGTACTTTAAGACAAACGTGTAGTACTTTTAGACAAAATGGTGTAGTACTTTTAGACAAACGTGTAGTACTTTTAGACAAAACTGTAGTACTTTTAGACAAACGTGTAGTACTTTTAGACAATTGGCTAGCACAGAAGCTAACTTCTGTTAGCTCTCAAGATTTGTTTTCAAATGTAAAATATATAAAACAAATTATGAATAACATATTACATTTTTATTGGTGTATACTTAGCTTACTAATGCTAATTGCTTTCTTTGGGACATAGTTGGTTAGATCGTTTGGTTGGTTAGTTGGTTAGGTAATTATAAATCTTGTAAATCCGAAGGGCTAACAGTTAGCTTCTGTTCTATTCAATGGTTACAATACGAACAAAAATATTCTATGCACGTAATTGTATATTCGGTCCTATTTCCTATCTGTCTATATCTATTAAACCCACTCACTAACTAAACAAACAATCTAGCCAACTATGTGCCAGAGGCATAGCAGTTAGCATTAGTCAGCTAAGTGCTATGAGCCCTGTTAGCTAGATTATGTACACAAAACATATTATTCCCCTTTAATGTATTTATTCTCTCTTACTATGGAGCATATTTATGTTGAATTCTAATACGATCAAAGTTGAATTAGAAAAGACAAAGTATATCATCGCATCAAAATAATCCCCTCAATTGCCCCCCAAAGAGGGATTAACTGGCTGGACTATAAAGACAATATAACATACATGATAAACGTGGATGCATATGCAAAAGTGCAATATATTTATCTGTACACTAATCTATTTTATGTCTAAAAAGTTCAAGTTAAAGTACCAATGATTGTCACACACACACTAGGTGTGGCGAAATTATTCTCTGCATTTGACCCATCACCCTTGATCACCCCCTGGGAGGTGAGGGGAGCAGTGAGCAGCAGCGGTGGCCGCGCCCGTGAATCATTTTTGGTTGGAGCACCTTATTGCTCTTTTATCCTGCACTACAACCAGCTAATGCAACAACATTTCGTTCTCATCTGTACTGTAAAGTTCAAATTTGATTGACAATCAAAGGAAGTCCAAGTCTAATATCAGTGTCAGGTTCAAACACTGATGACATCTATTAAACAGACAAGAAGCAAGGAATCGTGCAGAGACAGAGTTCAATTTGCACACTCAGTTAC
The DNA here is from genome assembly GCF_033978785.1 of Entelurus aequoreus. NCBI lineage: Eukaryota > Metazoa > Chordata > Actinopteri > Syngnathiformes > Syngnathidae > Entelurus > Entelurus aequoreus. The sequence goes on along the minus strand of NC_084752.1, from coordinate 42,160,660 downwards.
AGTTCCAACCTACGCTCTCAGGTACAGCCCACGTGCTCCTCTATTTATTCGGGAGGTCCCTGGTTACATCACTGAGGCTGCTGCTGAAGGAAGGGGGGGTCATTTCAGCAGCCCCAGTTAGACACAATATATGACTATTCAGAAATGGAAATGTGCTGACACTCGTGATATCGCCCTGTCTCTGCTTTGTCTGCGTCACGGTACTCGATGTTCGCCCTTGGCAGTCAGCACAAACACTGATACGAGACGACTCGCAATCTTTGGATCGCAAGTTGTCCCTTTGCACAGATAGAAAAGTACAACTTCAGCACAATTGATAATAACTATAGCAACGGCCCTTAAGCATAAGAGTTGTGTGATAACTTACACATAATTATTCTAACAATCATGCAGTAAGTGTAGTACGTGTGTGAAGTGTGTACATACAGGACCAACATGAAGTCATCTATAATGGACACAGTCAGTGCGTCCAGGACGTTCAGTACAAGCACTCCGTCACGCCCCAGCGGCGGCCACGTTGGATGTTGATCCGAGGCCGCCATTAGTTCGCCTGCCAGCATTTTTGTTTTGTTTTGTACGACGAGAAGCAGAAGTTCTCATTTGGGAAATGACAGGCAAACAAAACACGGCGCTGATTTAGTCTGCCGTCATCCCAACCACGGTTTAGGTTTCATTCCTCCTCACCGGACCACATTTTTATTCAACACACATGTCGGGGGAGGGCGGGAGGGGGGCACCTGCAGGACGTAAAAGCGCCTCGTCATGGCGCTTAGTGATTTGTGAGGTACAAACGTCTGGCCTCGCAGCGGGGAGGACATCTTTGTAGCGAGAAGGCGGCGCCTGACTCGGGCGTGTTTTGCAGGCCATGCTGCAGAGTCGTGACGGTCAGTACTTGCTGACCAGAGCGTGTTTTGTATGCAGGCCATGCTGCTGAGTCGTGACGGTCAGTACTTGCTGACCAGAGCGTGTTTTGCAGGCCATGCTGCTGAGTCGTGACGGTCAGTACTTGCTGACCAGAGCGTGTTTTGTATGCAGGCCATGCTGCTGAGTCGTGACGGTCAGTACTTGCTGACCAGAGCGTGTTTTGCAGGCCATGCTGCTGAGTCGTGACGGTCAGTACTTGCTGACCAGAGCGTGTTTTGTATGCAGGCCATGCTGCTGAGTCGTGACGGTCAGTACTTGCTGACCAGAGCGTGTTTTGCATGCAGGCCATGCTGCTGAGTCGTGACGGTCAGTACTTGCTGACCAGAGCGTGTTTTGTATGCAGGCCATGCTGCTGAGTCGTGACGGTCAGTACTTGCTGACGGGCGGCGACGGCGGCGTAATCTCCGTGCTGCAGGTGCACGACCTCAAGCCGCTCTTCACCTACCCGCCCTGCGACGCCGGCATACGCTCCATCGCCATGTCACATGACCAAAGGTAAGCTTGCGCGCATGCTGACTGGGCCGGACATGAATGACCTTTGACCTAACACTTGATTGCCGGATAATCTGTCAGGTGTTTGTTGTGCCATTCAGTCGTAATGTGACCTTTGACCCCACTTCATGGCTCACCTAGCCTTCAAAATCAATGGGGTTGTAATATTTGTATTATTTTAAATGTATTTTAAATTAATATTAGTATATTAATATAAACATTTTAATTGTATGGATGCATTATTTTATGATTACAATAAATATTAATATAAATGATTACAATTGTATTTGAGTTTTAATATTTGTATTATTTTAAATGTATTTTAAATTAACATTAGTTTATTAATACAAACATTTTAATTTCATAGATGCATTGTTTTATGATTACAATAAATATTAATATAAATTATTACAATTGTATTTGAGTTTTAATATTTGTATTATTTTAAATGTATTTTAAGTTAATATTAGTTTATTAATACAAACATTTTAATTTTATAGATGCATTGTTTTATGATTACAATAAATATTAATATAAATTATTACAATTGTATTTGAGTTTTAATATTTGTATTATTTTAAATGTATTTTAAATTAATATTAGTTTATTATTATAAAAAAAAAATATTTATGGATGCATAGTTTTATGATTACAATAAATATGAATATAAATTATTACAATTATATTTAAGTTTTAATATTTGTATTAATTTAAAATTTATTTTAAATTAATATTAGTATATTAATATAAACATTTTAATTTTATGGATGCATTATTTTCTGATTACAATAAATATTAATATAAATTATTACAATTGTATTTAAGTTTTAATATTTGTATTAATGTAAAATTTATTTTAAATTAATATTAATATATTAATATAAACATAATTTTATTGATTGCATTGTTTTATGATTACAATAAATATTACAATAAATTATTAAAATGGTATATAAGTTTTAATATTTGTATTTTAAATGTATTTTAAATTAATATCGGTATATTAATATAAACATTTACATTTTATGGATGCATTATTTTATGATGACAATAAATATTAATATAAATGATTACAATTGTATTTGAGTTTTAATATTTGTATTATTTTAAATGTATTTAAAATTAATACTAGTTTATTAATGCAAACATTTTAATTTCATAGATGCATTGTTTTATGATTACAATAAATATTAATATAAATTATTACAATTGTATTTGAGTTTTAATATTTGTATTATTTTAAATGTATTTTAAATTAATATTAGTTTATTATTATTAAAAAAAATTTTATGGATGCATAGTTTTATGATTACAATAAATATGAATATAAATTATTACAATTATATTTAAGTTTTAATATTTGTATTAATTTAAAATGTATTTTAAATTAATATTAGTATATTAATATAAACATTTTAATTTTATGGATGCATTATTTTATGATTACAATAAATATTAATATAAATGATTACAATTGTATTTAAGTTTTAATATTTGTAGTAATTTAAAATGTATTTTAAAATAATATTATTATATGAATATAAACATTTTTATTTTATAGATTGCATTGTTTTATGATTACAATAAATATTACAATAAATTATTAAAATTGTATATACGTTTTAATATTTGTATTTTAAATGTATTTTAAATTAATATCGGTATATTAATATAAACATTTAAATTTTATGGATGCATTATTTTATGATTACAATAAATATTAATATAAATTATTACAATTGTATTTGAGTTTTAATATTTGTATTATTTTAAATTAATATTAGTTTATTAATATAAACATTTAAATTGTATGGATGCATTGTTTTATGATTACAATAAATATTCATATAAATTATTACAATTGTATTTAAGTTTTAATATTTGTATTAATTTAAAATGTATTTTAAGTTAATATTGGTATATTAATATAAACATTTAAATTTTATTGATTGTATTGTTTTATGATTACAATAAATATTACAATAAATTATTATAATTGTATATAAGTTTTAATATTTGTATTTTAAATGTATTTTAAATTAATATCAGTATATTAATATAAACATTTACATTTTATGGATGCATTATTTTATGATTACAATAAATATTAATATAAATTATTACAATTGTATTTGAGTTTTAATATTTGTATTATTTTAAATGTATTTTAAATTAATATTAGTTTATTATTATAAAAACAATTTTAATTTATGGATGCATTGTTTCATGATTACAATAATTATTAATATAAATTATTACAATTGTATTTAAGTTTTAATATTTGTATTCATTTAAATGTATTTTAAATTAATATTAGTATATTAATATAAACATTTAAATTTTATGGATGCATTATTTTATGATTACAATAAATATGAATATAAATTATTACAATTGTATTTGAGTTTTAATATTTGTATTATTTTAAATCAATATTAGTATATTAATATAAACATTTTAATTTTATGGATGCATTATTTTATGATTACAATAAATATTAATATAAATTATTACAATTGTATTTGAGTTTTAATATTTGTATTATTTTAAATGTATTTTAAGTTAATATTAGTTTATTAATACAAACATTTTAATTTTATATATGCATTGTTTTATGATTACAATAAATATTAATATAAATTATTACAATTGTATTTAAGTTTTAATATTTGTATTAATTTAAAATGTATTTAAGTTTTAATATTTGTATTAATTTAAAATGTATTTTAAATTAATATTAGTATATTAATATAAACATTTTAATTTTATGGATGCATTATTTTCTGATTACAATAAATATTAATATAAATTATTACAATTGTATTTAAGTTTTAATATTTGTATTAATGTAAAATGTATTTTAAATTAATATTAGTATATTAATATAAACATTATAATTTTATTGATTGCATTGTTTTATGATTACAATAAATATTACAATAAATTATTAAAATTGTATATAAGTTTTAATATTTGTATTTTCCATTTATTTTAAATTAATATCGGTATATTAATATAAACATTTTAATTTTATGGATGCATTATTTTATGATTACAATAAATATTAATATAAATTATTACAATTGTATTTGAGTTTTAATATTTGTATTATTTTAAATGTATTTTAAGTTAATATTAGTTTATTAATACAAACATTTTAACTTTATAGATGCATTGTTTTATGATTACAATAAATATTAATATAAATTATTACAATTGTATTTGAGTTTTAATATTTGTATTATTTTAAATGTATTTTAAATTAATATTAGTTTATTATTATAAAACAATTTTAATTTATGGATGCATTATTTTCTGATTACAATAATTATTAATATAAATTATTACAATTGTATTTAAGTTTTAATATTTGTATTAATGTAAAATGTATTTTAAATTAATATTAGTATATTAATATAAACATTTTAATTTTATTGATTGCATTGTTTTATGATTACAATAAATATTACAATAAATTATTAAAATTGTATATAAGTTTTAATATTTGTATTTTCAATTTATTTTAAATTAATATCGGTATATTAATATAAACATTTAAATTGTATGGATGCATTATTTTATGATTACAATAAATATTAATATAAAGTATTACAATTGTATTTGAGTTTTAATATTTGTATTATTTAAAATGTATTTTAAATTAATATTAGTTTATTAATATAAACATTTCAATTTTATAAATGCATTGTTTTATGATTACAATAAATATTAATATAAATTATTACAATTGTATTTAAGTTTTAATATTTGTATTCATTTAAAATGTATTTTAAATTAATATTGGTATATTAATATAAAAATTTTAATTTTATACATGCATTATTTTATGATTACAATAAATATGAATATAAATTATTACAATTGTATTTAAGTTGTATTATTTGTATTCATTTAAAATGTATTTTAAATTAATACTAGTATATTATAATGAACATTTACATTTTATGGATGCATTATTTTGTGATTACAATAAATATTTTTATAAATTATAAAAATCGTATTTAAGTAAACATACAATCTGAATAATTATAAATATTTAAAATTGAACATACTTGTATATCCCTCGAAAAATAATGTTTGTTTTTTTAAAACTTTTGATTGAGAATATTTGAACCATTTCCCTTCCAAATCAATAGTGTTCTTGCTGTGCCATTCAATCATAATCTCTCTCTAGTAATAATAATAATCATAATCCAGCGAGTATGAAGGACTTGAACATGATAAATGTGACCTTTGACCCCACATCTTGGCTCACTGAGCCTTCAAAGTCAATGCAGTTTTTGATTTGTTTAAAGTTGTATTGAAGTTTGAATATTTGTATTATTTTAAATGTATTTTAGTATTTTAAAAAACACATTTTATTTTATGGATGCATTATTTTATGATTACAATAAATATTAATATAAATTATTAAAAAAAATGTATTTAAGTACACATTCAATTTAAATAATTATAAATATTTAAAATTGAACATACTTGTATATCCCTTGAAAAATAATTAATTTTTTTTAACTTTTGATTGACAGTATTTTAACCATTTCCCTTTCAAATCAATAGTCTTCTTGCTGTGATATTCAATCATAATTGTACAGTATAATACAATGTGTATTATACTGTATATGTGTATTGTACAGTATATGTGTATTGTACAGTATAATACAATGTGTATTGTACAGTATGTGTATTGTACAGTATAATACAATGTGTATTGTACAGTATATTACAATGTGTATTGTACAGTATGTGTATTGTACAGTATATTACAATGTGTATTGTACAGTATGTGTATTGTACAGTATAATACAATGTGTATTATACAGTATATGTGTATTGTACAGTATAATACAAAGTGTATTATACAGTATATGTGTATTGTACAGTATAATACAAAGTGTATTATACAGTATATGTGTATTGTACAGTATATTACAATGTGTATTGTACAGTATGTGTATTGTACAGTATAATACAATGTGTATTATACAGTATATGTGTATTGTACAGTATATTACAATGTGTATTGTACAGTATAATACAATGTGTATTGTACAGTATATGTGTATTGTACAGTATAATACAAAGTGTATTATACAGTATATGTGTATTGTACAGTATA
>NC_084752.1:42119107-42146607 GCF_033978785.1 Entelurus aequoreus | reverse complement strand
TCGCCATATTGAATTCGTTGAAAACAAAGCAGCTCACAGCGAACACAGCATTGACAGAAAAAGCATTTAACGAGCGTTGTGGCTTGGAAGTCGGCGTTAAATCCTTCATTTACGCATTTTTACTTATTCGCATATCGTGTGAAAAAACGAAAACGTGTTATTTGTGTCAGACTCGTCTCAGTGAACTTTAAAGCTTCTCAGGCTTAGCTTAGCTTGCTAGTTAGCTTAGCCTGCGCGCTACTAAGAAAGAGACGCGGAAGTTATCAACAACAAGATCAAGTGTTAGTGTATAAAATATTGAGATATTTGAGGGCTACATGTATTGTTTAAGTACAACAAAGGAGAGTTTAAACAGAGAAGGGGGAGGTGGCAAAATAACCTAATAAGGAAAGTAATACCAAGATTACGGGTAAATAATACTGGAATGTCCGGCAAAGAACCCCAAAAGAAAGCAGACTGACCCCTAGTAGCCTGGTCCTTGTAAGTTGTAGCCTTATGAAGGCGCAGTACAGCAGGCGAATAATGTACAAAATATATGTCTTTGTATTGAAAAGTCTTGCAGACAGCATTTTGCAACTGTCTTGAAAAGTTGATTAAATGGCAACATGAAAATTATAGGGTTTATTGGTTTTTAAAAACCCAACTGTTAAGTGCAAATTTCAACGAAACCGGTTTTCGAAAATAGCTAGCTAGGCTATAGACTATATAGTATATACCGCATGTTATTTTTGTACAACAACAACTTTAGCTGTCGAACGTTATAAGGTACAAATTCAACAAGTACAACATTAGCACGGACGGTATAGCCAAGTTGTGGTTAAGAAAGTGGATTTTTGTTCCTTATATTTACCAGAAATGAAGTGATCCGAACACACGACCCGGGACTTTGGGGGACTCCAGTGAGAACCGTCCTCGTTTTCCCGGTGTAAAGCTGCGAGCCATTTGTCCCGTCTTTGTGGGCTTTTATCACGCTTTGGCAGAACAAAATACGACCTTTGTTTTCCCTGTTTCCAGTTGTGGTTAGCACAACCAAAAACAACACAGTTTTTCGGCCTTTTGGAGGCAGAATGACGGGTTTAACCAGCGTAGGTCGACAGGTTAAAGAGTAATGGCAACGGTTTGTTTTCAACGCCAGTCTGGTTGCTATGGCTCGAAGAACCCGTATGTAGCTCAGTTGCCCGGATGTCGGCCCTCACCTATAGGTCATATTTATGCTGCTAATAGTTATTTTGGCATTTTATTGAATATTGTGATTCTGACATGTATTGATTTATATTGTACAATATTGAGGAACGAACCAGAACATATTCTGGATACTTTATAATAGGCGAGGGCGGACCTACGTCACTTCCGCCTACCAATCCCCTAGCAACCGGTCGCCATATTGAATTCGTTGAAAACAAACCAGCTCACAGCGAACACAGCGTTGACAGAAAAAGCATTTAACGAGGTTTCACGGCATTTTAAACTGTTCTAAATGGCGTATGATTATGTAAATAGTCTTTCCAGTGAGGCTAGGTTAAGATACGAGTTGATTAAATGGCAACATGAAAATTATAGGGTTTATTGGTTTTTAAAAACCCAACTGTTAAGTGCAAATTTAAACGAAACCGGTTTTCGAAAATAGCCTATACAGGCTATAGACCAGGGGTCACCAACGCGGTGCCCGCGGGCACCAGGTAGCCCGTAAGGACCCGATGAGTAGCCCGCTGGCCTGTTCTAAAAATAGCTCAAATAGCAGCACTTACCAGTGAGCTGCCTCTATATAAAGACTCGGTCTTTACTTGTTTAAATAAATTCATTAATTTTTTTACTTTGCTTCTTATAACTTTCAGAAAGACAATATTAGAGAAAAAATACAACCTTAAAAATGATTTTAGGATTTTTAAACACATATACCTTTTTACCTTTTAAATTCCTTCCTCTTCTTTCCTGACAATTTAAATCAATGTTCAAGTAAAAAAAATGTTTTATTGTAAAGAATAATAAATAAATTTTAATTTAATTCTTTATTTTAGCTTCTGTTTTTTCGACGAAGAATATTTGTGAAATATTTCTTCAAACTTATTATGATTAAAATTCAAAAAAATTATTCTGTCAAATCTAGAAAATCTGTAGAATCAAATTTAAATCTTATTTCAAAGTCTTTTGAATTTCTTTTAAAATTTTTGTTCTGGAAAATCTAAAAGAAATAATGATTTGTCTTTGTTAGAAATATAGCTTGGTCCAATTTGTTATATATTCTAACAAAGTGTAGATTGGATTTTAACCTATTTAAAACATGTCATCAAAATTCTCAAATTAATTTTAATCAGGAAAAATTACTAATGATGTTCCATAAATTATTTTTTAAATTTTTTCAAACAGATTCGAATTAGCTAGTTTTTCTTTTCTTTTTTTCGGTTGAATTTTGAATTTTAAAGAGTCCAAATTGAAGATAAACTATGTTTCAAAATTTAATTGTCATTTTTTTCGTGTTTTCTCCTCTTTTTAAACCGTTCAATTAAGTGTAAATATCATTAATTATTAATAATAACATAGAGTTAAAGGTAAATTGAGCAAATTGGCTATTTCTGGCAATTTATTTAAGTGTGTATCAAACTGGTAGCCCTTCGCATTAATCACTACCCAAGAAGTAGCTCTTGGTTTCAAAAAGGTTGGTGACCCCTGCTATAGACTATATAGTATATACCGCATGTTATTTTTGTACAACAACAACTTCAGCTGTCGAACGTTATAAGGTACAAATTCAACAAGTACAACATTAGCGCGGACGGTATAGCCAAGTTGTGGTTAAGAAGGTGGATTTTTGTTCCTTATATTTACCAGAAACGAAGTGATCCGAACACACGAGCCGGGACTTTGGGGGACTCCAGTGAGAACCGTCCTCGTTTTCCCGGTGTAAAGCTGCGAGCCATTTGTCTCGTCTCTGTGGGCTTTTATCACGCTTTGGCAGAACAAAATACGACCTTTGTTTTCCCTGTTTCCAGTTGTGGTTAGCACAACCAAAAACAACACCGTTTTTTGGCATTTTGGAGGCAGAATGACGGGTTTAACCAGCGTAGGTCGACAGGTTAAAGAGTAATGGCAACGGTTTGTTTTCAACGCCAGTCTGGTTGCTATGGCTCGAAGAACCCGTATGTAGCTCAGTTGCCCGGATGTCGGCCCTCACCTATAGGTCATATTTATGCTGCTAATAGTTATTTTGTCATTTTATTGCATATTGTGATTCTGACATGTATTGATTTATATTGTACAATATTGAGGAACGAACTAGAACATATTCTGGATACTTTATAATAGGCGAGGGCGGACCTACGTCACTTCCGCCTACCAATCCCCTAGCAACCGGTCGCCATATTGAATTCGTTGAAAACAAACCAGCTCACAGCGAACACAGCGTTGACAGAAAAAGCATTTAACGAGGTTTCACGGCATTTTAAACTGTTCTAAATGGCGTATGATTATGTAAATAGTCTTTCCAGTGAGGCTAGGTTAAGATACGAGTTGATTAAATGGCAACATGAAAATTATAGGGTTTATTGGTTTTTAAAAACCCAACTGTTAAGTGCAAATTTAAACGAAACCGGTTTTCGAAAATAGCCTATACAGGCTATAGACCAGGGGTCACCAACGCGGTGCCCGCGGGCACCAGGTAGCCCGTAAGGACCATATGAGTAGCCCGCTGGCCTGTTCTAAAAATAGCTCAAATAGCAGCACTTACCAGTGAGCTCCCTCTATTTTTTAAATGTTATTTATTTACTAGCAAGCTGGTCTTGCTTTGCCCGACATTTTTAATTCTAAGAGAGACAAAACTCAAATAGAATTTGAAAATCCAAGAAAATATTTTAAAACCTCGGTCTTTACTTGTTTAAATAAATTCATTAATTTTTTTACTTTGCTTCTTATAACTTTCAGAAAGACAATTTTAGAGAAAAAATACAACCTTAAAAATGATTTTAGGATTTTTAAACACATATACCTTTTTACCTTTAAAATTCCTTCCTCTTCTTTCCTGACAATTTAAATCAATGTTCAAGTAAAAAAAAATTTTTATTGTAAAGAATAATAAATAAATTTGAATTTAATTCTTCATTTTAGCTTCTGTTATTTTGACGAAGAATATTTGTGAAATATTTCTTCAAACTTATTATGATTAAAATTCAAAAAAATTATTCTGTCAAATCTAGAAAATCTGTAGAATCAAATTTAAATCTTATTTCAAAGTCTTTTGAATTTCTTTTAAAATTTTTGCTCTGGAAATTCTAGAAGAAATAATGATTTGTCTTTGTTAGAAATATAGCTTGGTCCAATTTGTTATATATTCTAAGAAAGTGTAGATTGGATTTTAACCTATTTAAAACATGTTATCAAAATTCTCATATTAATTTTAATCAGGAAAAATTACTAATGATGTTCCATAAATTATTTTTTTAATTTTTTCAAAAAGATTCGAATGAGCTAGTTTTTCTTTCCTTTTTTTCGGTTGAATTTTGAATTTTAAAGAGTCGAAATTGAAGATAAACTATGTTTCAAAATTTAATTGTCATTTTTTTCGTGTTTTCTCCTCTTTTAAACCGTTCAATTAAGTGTAAATATCATTAATTATTAATAATAACAGAGTTAAAGGTAAATTGAGCAAATTGGCTATTTCTGGCAATTTATTTAAGTGCGTATCAAACTGGTAGCCCTTCGCATTAATCAGTACCCAAGAAGTAGCTCTTGGTTTCAAAAAGGTTGGTGACCCCTGCTACAGACTATATAGTATATACCGCATGTTATTTTTGTACAACAACAACTTCAGCTGTCGAACGTTATAAGGTACAAATTCAACAAGTACAACATTAGCACGGACGGTATAGCCAAGTTGTGGTTAAAAAGGTGGATTTTTGTTCCTTATATCTACCAGAAACGAAGTGATCCGAACACACGACCCGGGACTTTGGGGGACTCCAGTGAGAACCGTCCTCGTTTTCCCGGTGTAAAGCTGCGAGCCATTTGTCTCGTCTCTGTGGGCTTTTATCACGCTTTGGCAGAACAAAATACGACCTTTGTTTTCCCTGTTTCCAGTTGTGGTTAGCACAACCAAAAACAACACAGTTTTTTGGCATTTTGGAGGCAGAATGACGGGTTTAACCAGCGTAGGTCGACAGGTTAAAGAGTAATGGCAACGGTTTGTTTTCAACGCCAGTCTGGTTGCTATGGCTCGAAGAACCCGTATGTAGCTCAGTTGCCCGGATGTCGGCCCTCATCTATACAATTAGTGTTATTTAAAGAAGATATTTTGTGTACACATGGATTTATAAGAATGTTCCTGGCTCTTACACAGGCCAGGCTTCTTTTTTTTTGATGGCGAGCTAAAGAAAGAAGAATCTAGTCCAAGGACTGTTCTTGGAAGATTCCAGCCAGGAAACCACCACCTGTTCTGTCTGGGCGGGTAGGAGGCTCTCGAGCCGTCCCTTTACATTTTTTCCCCCCATCTTTAACCTGCAGTACATGGACTGTACTGCCATCCTTTTTTTCCCAAGAACTCTACGTCTGAACTGAGATTTATTCAGATCCAGAGACATTAATTACTGAAATTTGAATTGTGTATATATGTATATAGTCACTGTTGTTTTCCAGATTACTTTCCTGTTGAATGGCCATTCAACGTATTGTGTGTATATATCTGCTGTCCCTCACAAATTGTTTAATACACAGTGTTAACCAACCTGCAATTTGAGCTTTGCCTTCTCTCTCCAAGTCAAAACCCTAGTCTTTTGTTCCTAGTCCATAAAACCCCATATTTATTGCATTGATTGTAGCACGGATTGGTTACATAGGCAACCCCGGGTAATGTATATCATTCACCTAGGCAACCCCCGGGTAAGGTATATCATTCACCTAGGTTGTGTGCATGTAGCGTGCTTAGTCTGGAGGCGTAAATACACACGGTGTTTTGTGTAACTGTTGTTTGGTAAGGAAGTGTTGATGTATATTCTTTGCTTGGTCTGATCAATGTTGTAGCAGTTTGCTTCATCAGGAGTGTAGAAAATAATCAGTGACACACACACACACACACACGGCTGTCCACTTCAGTGGTGTAGACTTTACTCAAGCAACTGCGCATGCTCCGTACATACATACAAAACTACGGATGCCCATAAGGGACATCCACTACAAGGAGGGTGAAGTCGCTCAACTTAAAGTGTTGGATTGAAGTGTGTTGGATCATTGGCTGCTGGTGAGGAAACCCGGCATTTTTCTACCAGTAGACAGCGTTTAAGATTTGAGCGTTTCTCTGCTAAATTAATAATATTTTTATATTGGATATGGATTTTAAATATGTATCTAATATATGTGGTTAATTGGTATATACACATATATGTATATATGCGTGTGTATACATACATATATGTGTATATACATATATGTATATACATATATATGTATATACATGTATATACACAAATGTATACACATGTATATACACACATATATACATATATATGTATACACATGTATATACACACATATATACATATATATGTATACACACGTATATACACACATATATACATATATATGTATACACACGTATATATATATATATATATATATATATATATATATATATATATATATATATATATATATATATATATATATATATATATATATATACAGGTAAAAGCCAGTAAATTAGAATATTTTGAAAAACTTGATTTATTTCAGTAATTGCATTCAAAAGGTGTAACTTGTACATCATATTTATTCATTGCACACAGACTGATGCATTCAAATGTATATTTCATTTAATTTTGATGATTTGAAGTGGCAACAAATGAAAATCCAAAATTCCGTGTGTCACAAAATTAGAATATTACTTAAGGCTAATACAAAAAAGGGATTTTTAGAAATGTTGGCCAACTGAAAAGTATGAAAATGAAAAATATGAGCATGTACAATACTCAATACTTGGTTGGAGCTCCTTTTGCCTCAATTACTGCGTTAATGCGGCGTGGCATGGAGTCGATGAGTTTCTGGCACTGCTCAGGTGTTATGAGAGCCCAGGTTGCTCTGATAGTGGCCTTCAACTCTTCTGCGTTTTTGGCTCTGGCATTCTGCATCTTCCTTTTCACAATACCCCACAGATTTTCTATGGGGCTAAGGTCAGGGGAGTTGGCGGGCCAATTTAGAACAGAAATACCATGGTCCGTAAACCAGGCACGGGTAGATTTTGCGCTGTGTGCAGGCGCCAAGTCCTGTTGGAACTTGAAATCTCCATCTCCATAGAGCAGGTCAGCAGCAGGAAGCATGAAGTGCTCTATAACTTGCTGGTAGACGGCTGCGTTGACCCTGGATCTCAGGAAACAGAGTGGACCGACACCAGCAGATGACATGGCACCCCAAACCATCACTGATGGTGGAAACTTTACACTAGACTTCAGGCAACGTGGATCCTGTGCCTCTCCTGTCTTCCTCCAGACTCTGGGACCTCGATTTCCACCATCAGTGATGGTTTGGGGTGCCATGTCATCTGCTGGTGTCGGTCCACTCTGTTTCCTGAGATCCAGGGTCAACGCAGCCGTCTACCAGCAAGTTTTAGAGCACTTCATGCTTCCTGCTGCTGACCTGCTCTATGGAGATGGAGATTTCAAGTTCCAACAGGACTTGGCGCCTGCACACAGCGCAAAATCTACCCGTGCCTGGTTTACGGACCATGGTATTTCTGTTCTAAATTGGCCCGCCAACTCCCCTGACCTTAGCCCCATAGAAAATCTGTGGGGTATTGTGAAAAGGAAGATGCAGAATGCCAGACCCAAAAACGCAGAAGAGTTGAAGGCCACTATCAGAGCAACCTGGGCTCTCATAACACCTGAGCAGTGCCAGAAACTCATCGACTCCATGCCACGCCGCATTAACGCAGTAATTGAGGCAAAAGGAGCTCCAACCAAGTATTGAGTATTGTACATGCTCATATTTTTCATTTTCATACTTTTCAGTTGGCCAACATTTATAAAAATCCCTTTTTTGTATTAGCCTTAAGTAATATTCTAATTTTGTGACACACGGAATTTTGGATTTTCATTTGTTGCCACTTCAAATCATCAAAATTAAATGAAATATACATTTGAATGCATCAGTCTGTGTGCAATGAATAAATATAATGTACAAGTTACACCTTTTGAATGCAATTACTGAAATAAATCAAGTTTTTCAAAATATTCTAATTTACTGGCTTTTACCTGTATGTATGTATGTATGTATATATATATATATATATATATATATATATATATATATATATATATATATATATATATATATATATATATATATATATATATACACTACCGTTCACCCAAACAATTTAGTGGAATAGCCTTCATTTCTAAGAACAAGAATAGACTGTCGAGTTTCAGATGAAAGTTCTCTTTTTCTGGCCATTTTGAGCGTTTAATTGATCCCACAAATGTGATGCTCCAGAAACTCAATCTGCTCAAAGGAAGGTCAGTTTTGTAGCTTCTGTAACGAGCTAAACTGTTTTCAGATGTGTGAACACGATTGCACAAGGGTTTTCTAATCATCAATTAGCCTTCTGAGCAAACACATTGTACCATTAGAACACTGGAGTGATAGTTGCTGGAAATGGGCCTCTATACACCTATGTAGATATTGCACCAAAAAGCAGACATTTGCAGCTAGAATAGTCATTTACCACATTAGCAATGTATAGAGTGTATTTCTTTAAAGTTAAGACTAGTTTAAAGTTATCTTCATTGAAAAGTACAGTGCTTTTCCTTCAAAAATAAGGACATTTCAATGTGACCCCAAACTTTTGAACGGTGGTGTACATGTATGTATACATTCATACATACATGTTTGTATACATGTATGTATGTATGTATACATGTATGTATGTATACATGTATGTATACATGTATGTATACATGTATGTATACCTGTATGTATAACTGTATGTATGTATACCTGTATGTATAACTGTATGTATGTATACATGTATGTATAACTGTATGTATGTATACATGTATGTATGTATGTATACCTGTATGTATGTATGTATACCTGTATGTATGTATGTATACCTGTATGTATGTATGTATGCATACATGTATGTATGTATGTATGTATGCATACATGTATGTATGTATGTATGTATGCATACATGTATGTATGTATGTATGTATGCATACATGTATGTATGTATGTATGTATGCATACATGTATGTATGTATGTATGTATGCATACATGTATGTATGTATGCATACATGTATGTATGTATGTATGTATGCATACATGTATGTATGTATGTATGTATGCATACATGTATGTATGTATGTATGTATGCATACATGTATGTATGTATGTATGTATGTATGCATACATGTATGTATGTATACCTGTATGTATGTATGCATACATGTATGTATGTATGTATGCATACATGTATGTATGTATACCTGTATGTATGTATGCATACATGTATGTATGTATGTATGCATACATGTATGTATGTATACATGTATGTATGTATGTATGTATGCATACATGTATGTATGTATACCTGTATGTATGTATGTATGTATGCATACATGTATGTATGTATGCATACATGTATGTATGTATGCATACATGTATGTATGAATGTATGTATGTATACATACATGTATGTATGTATGTATGTATGCATACATGTATGTATGTATACCTGTATGTATGTATGTATGTATGCATACATGTATGTATGTATGCATACATGTATGTATGTATGCATACATGTATGTATGAATGTATGTATGTATACATACATGTATGTATGAATGTATACATGTATGTATGAATGTATACATGTATGTATGAATGTATACATACGTACATACATGTATACATACAAACATACATGTATACTGCTGGCTCCACTATGGACTGGACTCTCGCTGATGTCTTGGATCCACTGTGGACTGGACTTTCACAATATTATGTCAGATCCACTCAACATCCATTGCTTTCGGTCTCCCCTAGAGAGGGGGGGGGGGTTACCCACATATGTGGTCCTCTCCAAGGTTTCTCATAGTCATTCACATCGACGTCCCACTGGGGTGAGTTTTTCCTTGCCCGTATGTGGGCTCTGTACCGAGGATGTCGTTGTGGCTTGTGCAGCCCTTTGAGACACTTGTGATTTAGGGCTATATAAGTAAACATTGATTGATGTATACATACATATATGTATACATACATGCATACATACATACATACATGTATACATACATGTATGTATACATACATACATACATACATACAATACATACATACGTATGTATGTATGTATGTATACATACGTATGTATGTATACATACGTATGTATGTATACATACGTATGTATGTATACATACGTATGTATGTATACATACGTATGTATGTATACATACGTTTGTATGTATACATACATGTTTGTATGTATACATACATGTTTGTATGTATACATACATGTTTGTATGTATACATACATGTTTGTATGTATACATACATGTTTGTATGTATACATACATGTTTGTATGTATACATACATGTTTGTATGTATACATACATGTTTGTATGTATACATACATGTTTGTATGTATACATACATGTTTGTATGTATACATACATGTTTGTATGTATACATACATGTTTGTATGTATACATACATGTATGTATACATACATACATGTATGTATACATACATGTATGTATGTATACATACATGTATGTATACATACATGTATGTTTGTATGTATACATACATGTATGTTTGTATGTATACATGTATGTATGTTTGTATGTATACATGTATGTATGTTTGTATGTATACATGTATGTATGTTTGTATGTATACATGTATGTATGTATGTATATATGTATGTATACATGTGTACATGTATGTATACATGTGTACATGTATGTATACATGTGTACATGTATGTATACATGTGTACATGTATGTATACATGTGTACATGTATGTATACATGTGTACATGTATGTATACATGTGTACATGTATGTATACATGTGTACATGTATGTATGTATGCATGCATGCATGCATGCATGTATGCATGCATGCATGTATGTATGTATGTATGCATGTATGTATGCATGCATGTATGTATGCATGCATGTATGTATGTATGCATGTATGTATGTATGCGTGTATGCATGCATGTATGTATGCATGTATGCATGCATGTATGTATGTATGCATGTATGTACGTATACATGTACGTATACATGTATGTATGTATGTATACATGTATTTATGTATACATGTATGTATGTATGTATGTATGTATACATGTATTTATGTGTACATGTATGTATGTATGTATACATGTATTTATGTATACATTTATGTATGTATACATGTATGGTTGTATGTATGTATGTATACATGTATGTTTGTATGTATGTATGTATGTTTACATGTATGTATGTATACATGTATGTATGTATACATGTATGTATGTATGTATACATGTATGTATGTATGTATAAATGTATGTATGTATGTATGTGTGTATACATGTATGTACGTATACATGTATGTACGTATACATGTATCTATACATGTATGTATGTATACATGTATGTATGTATAAATGTATGTATGTATGTGTATAACTGTATGTATGTATACATGTATGTACGTATACATGTATGTATACATTTATGTATACATGTATGTACGTACACATGTATGTATGTATGTATACATACATGTATACATGTATGTATGTATGTATGTATACATACATGTATACATGTATGTATGTATGTATACATACATGTATACATGTATGTATGTATGTATGTATGTATACATACATGTATACATGTATGTATGTATGTATGTATACATGTATGTATACATGTATGTATGTATGTATGTATGTATACATACATGTATACATGTATGTATGTATGTATGTATACATGTATGTATGTATACATGTATGTATGCATGCATGTATGTATGCATGTATGTATGTATGTATACATGTATGTATGAATTGTCTTTCGCCCCTATACCCAGGTCGTACGACCGATTTGCACGTCAGGACCGCTGCGGGCCTCCACCAGAGTTTCCTCTGGTTTCGCCCTGCATACATGTATGTATACATACATACATGTATGTATACATACATACATGTATGCATGTATGTATACATACATGTATGTATGTATGTATGTATGTATGTATGTATGTATGTATGTATGCATGTATACATGTATGTATGCATGTATACATGTATGTATGTATGTACGTATACATGTATGTATGTATACACGTATGTTTACATGTATGTATGTATACTTGTATGTATGTATGTATGTATACATGTATGTATTTTTGTATGTATACATGTATGTATACATGTATGTATGTATACATGTGTGTATGTATGTATGTATGTATACGGTGCGGTGATCAGCAGCCAGTTGAGGCACGTCACTGCGTTGCGCCTCAACATGGATTGTGCACAATGACTCGGCTAACTGCTGGCCTGCTGTGCAGTGAGAGCGTATTGCTATATTAATTATATTATACATTTCCATAGTTTAGTTAGCTGAGGTATATAATGTACAGTGTATTTTGTCAACAACTGTATATGTGTAACGTATTTCTTGTGCTGAGCGATCATAAAACTGGAGGCTCGTATCATAACCCCGCCTCCTGGTGCAAGGCACCTCCGCCGCAGAATACACCCCCGACGGGAGCGCCGCAGCCACACCAACCAAAGCCCACACCCAAACCCTCCACGTGCAAGACCGAATCCACCCAAAAAAAGTCACTTAACAAGAAGCCAAAAAGTGCAAAAACAACAATTCTCGCGCTGCAGGAGCCGCGAACG
Organism: Entelurus aequoreus; assembly: GCF_033978785.1. Classification (NCBI taxonomy): domain Eukaryota; kingdom Metazoa; phylum Chordata; class Actinopteri; order Syngnathiformes; family Syngnathidae; genus Entelurus; species Entelurus aequoreus. The sequence goes on along the minus strand of NC_084752.1, from coordinate 42,133,710 downwards.
ACCGCAGGGACACAACATTAGGTACACCTGCACTGCAGGTTCATATGTTTGTAAATCTGACTGTGATGATGCAGTCGTGCCTCACCAGACATTAACCTCACCGCACGCCACTGATATACATGTATGTATACATTCATGTATACATACATTTATACATGTATGTATACATACATGTATACATACATTTATACATGTATGTATACATGTTTGTATGTATACATATATGTACGTATACATGTATGTATGTACGTATACATGTATGTATGTATACATGTATGTTTACATGTATGTATGTATACATGTATGTTTACATGTATGTATGTATACATGTATGTTTACATGTATGTATGTATACATGTATTTTTACATGTATGTATGTATACATGTATGTTTACATGTATGTATGTATACATGTATGTTTACATGTATGTATGTATACATGTATGTTTACATGTATGTATGTATACATGTATGTTTACATGTATGTATGTATACATGTATGTTTACATGTATGTATGTATGTATACATGTATGTATGTATGTATGTATGTATGTATGTATGTATGTATGTATGTATACATGTATGTATGTATACATACATGTATGTATGTATGTATGTATGTATGTATGTATGTATACATACATGTATGTATGTATGTATGTATGTATGTATACATACATGTATGTATGTATGTATGTATGTATGTATACATACATGTATGTATACATGTATGTATGTATGTATGTATGTATGTATACATGTATGTATGTATGTATGTATGTATGTATGTATACATGTATGTATGTATGTATGTATGTATGTATGTATACATGTATACATGTATGTATACATGTATGTATGTATACATGTATGTATGTATACATGTATGTATACATGTATGTATGTATACATGTATGTATGTATACATGTATGTATGTATACATGTATGTATACATGTATGTATGTATACATGTATGTATGTATACATGTATGTATACATGTATGTATGTATACATGTATGTATACATGTATGTATGTATGTATGTATACATGTATGTATGTATACATGTATGTATGTATACATGTATGTATACATGTATGTATGTATACATGTATGTATACATGTATGTATGTATGTATACATGTATGTATACATGTATGTATACATGTATGTATGTATACATGTATGTATGTATGTATACATGTATGTATACATGTATGTATGTATGTATACATGTATGTATACATGTATGTATGTATGTATACATGTATGTATACATGTATGTATGTATGCATGTATTTATGTATACATGTATGTATATATGTATGTGTGTATACATGTATGTACGTATGTATGTATACATGTATGTATACATGTATGTATGTATACATGTATGCATGTATGTATGTATGTATACATGTATGCATGTATGTATGTATGTATACATGTATGTATGTATACATGTATGTATGTATACATGTATGTATGTATGTATACATGTATGTATGCATGTATGTATGTATACATGTATGTATGCATGTATGTATGTATGTATACATACATGTATGTATGCATGTATGTATGTATGTATACATATATGTATGTATGCATGTATGTATGTATGTATACATACATGTATGTATGCATGTATGTATGTATGTATGCATGTATGTATGTATGTATGCATGTATGTATGTATGTATACATGTATGTATGCATGTATGTATGTATGTATACATGTATGTATGTATACATTTATGTATGTATACATGTATGTATGTATACATGTATGTATGTATGTATACATGTAGGTATTGTGGATAATGCATATGTTTAAGAGCTATTTCTTTATTCATAATCAGGTTTGAATCAGCTCATATTTTCTTCCTTCCATTTTACTCTGTATACTAGTTTCTCTTTGTCTTCAGATTGCCTGGTTAGATAGGGTCGTAAACCATCAGGAATGTGAACACAACCCCCAAGTCTCTCTTCTTGTCAGTGTTGGGAGGAGGGGGGAGGGGAAATGGGGGCTTTCTTTGGGTGAAAAGAGTTGCTTTTGGCTGTGGAAGGCCAGATCAACTTGGGCTGCGCATTTGTATGTGTTGTTCGAGGCTGGTCTCATTATTGCCAAAGCTTTGACAATAAAATTACAAAATACCTATTCTGTGCTTGGTGGTACGTTTGAGTTCAGTTGATATGTCATTAAGGAACTTGGGACTGACCAGCGTTTTACATCCCACTTGGAGGAACATCTGGTCAAACGCAACAATTTGGGGGCTTCGTCCGAGATGACACGCTGACAATTGGACCTTCTCTTGCAATCTTCTGGACAGACTCACATGGCCAAAACATAATTCAAGGTAAGCAGAACCTTTCTTTTTAGATAAAATCTGCATTAGGAGTCTGCCCAGAAGTCTGTAAGTTAAACACTGCTTTGTACCCCAGACACAGAATGGTGATTTTGATAGATTGATTGCATTTTTGCCGAGCCTGCCATTGCATTAAAATTGTAAATAAGTGGTCAACTCACGTCATTGTGTCTCGATTACCGTGACGGGCAGTTTCATTGACGAGTGAACTAATAGTTGGGTGTGGCTCACCCTGGGTAGTTGGTCGCCGCCTAAAAGAGTAACGGGTTGGATGCCCATCATATGGTACAGTAAATACTCCCCGGTTGTGAGATCCCTGTTGACATTTTTATGTGCACACAAATTAAGGATGGGTCGGAGGCCATTTGTAAAATACAATAAATACTCCCTGGTTGCGAGTTCCCTACGGCATTAACGTGTGCGTTAAAATTAAGAAACGTACGGGAGGAGGCCCTTCTGTACCATATGATAAATTCCACGGCTGGAGGCCATTTGTAATAAATACAATAAAGATTCCCCGGTTGTGAGGTCCCGGCGACACTTTAGTGTGCGCTAAAATTAAGGAAAAATAGACACAATGGCCAAGGAGTGTGACAGAAAAGAATGTGATGACGGCTGGGGAAAATGTGATGAATCATTACTGTTTAATAATCCATTGAATGCACTGTTGTCGACAATGGAATTAGCAGGTAAAGTTTAAAAAGAAAAAAAAAAAAGAAAAGAGAACGTTCCTTGAAAGGGTTAAGAGGGAGTTTACAATACTCGAAAAGTTGTGAACTCAAACGTCTGGTAAAATAAAAAATAAAATAAAAAAGTAACTGGAAGTTTTATGGTAAAGTGAAACGCAGAGAGAGTGCTTACGTGTGCGTGGGTGTGTGTGCGTAGGGCTGTAGGCACTTGCTTGTGTGTGCGTGAGTGCTTACACGTGCATGTGTGTGTGTGTGTGCGCTGGTGAAAATGGTCAAGAGAAAAAAATGGAACAGAGTTGGTGCTCGAGAATTTAAGAGTTTGGCGTATGATAAAAGTAAACGGGGATTACGTGGAAAAACGAAATGCAGCAAAAGAACCGATGATTAATGAGACAAATAGGACAGACTAGACTGATTGGTGTTTTGCCTGCCGCGCATGCGCAAGACAATTCAAACGACCCGCCCAGACTTTGACTAGGCCACCGCCCCCTACTCCAGTGAGAAGGAGAGAGAGAGAAAAAGAGAGCAGGTGAAGGAAGATTGAGGGAAAAGAGGATGGTTTGAGAAAATATGGGAAAAGGATGTTTATAACCTTACGTTATGTGAATGGTTTCTAGGAGAACAGAAAATAGAAACATTGTGTGACGTGTAAGGAAGAGATGGATACAGGATGTTGTTTGTAAAGGAAAACGAAAGTGAAGAAAAGATGAGAAAGTGACAAATGAAGGTATTCGTAAATGGTATGCTGTTGATTGTGGTTAGCTGCAAGCTTGTTTATTTGTTTGTTTGTTTAGTTGTTTGAGTGAAATGGGAAGAAATCAATAGGAGACTTTAGAAGCATTTTGTATCGTTGTGTTTCCACACAAGATGGCAAAAATACAGAACAACAAGTAGGATTAATGGCTGAATCTTCGACCTCACCGATAACACCATACGTTACAAACATAGCTACTGCTATGCGCAGTCTCTTTCCTCAAGATGAGGATGATAAGGCTAATGACAGAGCAGCAAGGAAGCAACTCCTTAATTTACAGATCGCTGAAAATAAAAGGTTAAAAGAACCAAAAGGTCAAAGATCAGCTAGGATATATTCAGCAGTGGGTGACCTTGCTTTTGAGTTCCAACAGGTGGAGGAAAGAATCCTCAACAGACGTGCGACCAGACGGTTGGACTCGGGTGGTGGACAACACGATGCTTCAAAGCCAGTCCGGGGTGGAAACTGTTTCGGCTGTGACCAGCCTGGTCACTGGAGTCGTGAACATTTTCGAACGGGAAAGGTTCCGTAGTGCCAACAAACGAACACAAAAGCGTGGCAAAGGACGCCCACCGCAGGAGCCCCAGCAGGAGATACAGACTGGCCCCCTGCTGGACATGAGTGTCAACGGACAATGTTATCAGTTCGTGATTGACACTGGCGCCACCCATTCGATTCTGAATGCAGAGGTACCAAAGAAACTGTGTGCTTCCTCTTTAAAGGTCGAAGGCTTCGCTGGGGTCACAAGGTTACCTGTCACCAAACCACTTCCGGTTCAGATTGCTGGACCTCCTTTACAGACTGTACCCTGACATTCAAATCGCACAGAAGGAACATTCCTGGTGTTACCTGACGGCTTAACCACCAAGCTGCGACACCACTACCAAGGCTCCTACCACAGCCTGAAACAACAGGAATGGCTGACATCCAACTGCTCTAACAGTGAAAACCCTGACTGGCTGAGATGCTTCCGTGTGTTCTGCCACCCGACTCGCCATATGTTATGATCACCAGTTAGACACTCATACCAGGAGACCTTTGACTCCTTTGTATATTTATATATGTTGGAACTCATGGTGTGGTTGCTCATGTTGACCTATCTTTGCAACAGCTAGCATGATATAAGATGGACACAATTGATGTCCCACATTGTTCCCTTGCTCTCTGTCTCGCCTACAAAACCAGAGAACTTAGGTGCAATGATAAGACACGGCGTAGCTGCCAAACATTACACCGACACCCAAATACCACATTTTCAATTGTTTAGGTTTAGCACATAGTTGTGTTAAACACATAACTATGGGCTGCACTTTAGACACCTGTAGGCTACGAGGAGCTAGCAGCTACACAAAGTTGCCATGGCAGAAGTCTGATAGAAAGTATTCAGTAACAAACGTGTCCGCATCATTCAAATTTCTACAACATGAGCTTGACTTAATGAATTATTGAGGCCACCAGGTGTGGTAAAATTTCAAAATACTATTGATAAAGCATCCGCCATCCGGGTAGTATTTTTCTAGTATTTGTGACAATATAAAATATAAGCATATTTAGTGGAGTTTGAGTTATTTGTGATATTGCTAAGGGGTCCCCTACCCTAACAACACCCCCCAGTGGACCACAGAGGCTAAAGAGACTATCATTGACCTCAAACATGACCTGTCCTCCGCTACTTGACTATTAGCTGACCTTTTTCTTAGATGTTTCTGAAAGTGATAGTATGACTAACAGAGTCTTTTTTTTTCAGAAACAGAAGGGGGTGAGTGAGGGTGGATACAGACTCCTTGGAACAAAATCGACAATCATCCGACTCTGACACATTCCATAGTTTTAACGTTTTTACCGTGGGTAAGAAGTTATAACTAATTTTAATTTGAAAATAACGATTTTACACATCGATAGTAGTTTAGTAGATCAAATTTAGAATATGGAGGAGGTCAGGGTGAATCATGTATAGTCTTTGATTTCACTGATATGATCAATACGGTACAAGGGAAAGGTACGTACTGACTTGTGTTGACAATCACAGTGGTTGGCCGGAAGCAACAACAGCCTCAAAAGAGGATGCAACATCAGTAATTAAATGACTTGTGAATGACCTAGTACCCCGACATGGTTTCCCCAAAAAGATTAGGTCAGACAACGGCAACCATTTAAAAAAAAAAAAAAAACCTCACTTAGCCTTGGTCGAAAAGGCTTTCGGACTAGAACACAGGTTTGGGGTACCATCCTGAGTCCCAAGGTAAGGTTGAAAGGATGGACCAGAACATTAAAAACTAATTGGCTAAAATCTGTGCACAGACCAAATTTAATTGGATTGACATGTTGCAATTAGCGTTAATGATCATTCGAAGGTCCGTGAATAAAACTGTTTTACCGCCCTTTGAGTTTTTTCACCCTATGAGCTGCATACAGGTCAGCCATTCACAGGACCAGCAGCCGCCATGGAAGGAGGACTCAGCGTAAAACCAAAATGGTATTTTACACAAAAAATGCAGAATTTGTGTGCCAGTTCTTCTGTACAGATACGAGGATGACAGCCCGCCACTCCAGATTCCCTTCCGGCCGCTGAGAGGGTCAAGATCAAGGTCATCAAACGCAAGTGGACTGAGCCCAGGTGGTCCCTTCAAGGTCGTGGAACGGACGTCTCACGCCCTTCGACTAGCTGGAAAAGGGGACACCTGGTACCACCTCTCCCTCTACACTCCTGCTGAAGAACCTGACAGATTACCAGCGGATGTCATTGCTGACATCGCCACTACATCTGCCCCACTCGACCCCCAGCAGCGCCTTTTGAGCCTGAGGCAGCTGAAGAAGAACGGGAGCAGAAAACGACTCATTTTTAGTGTCATAGAAGAGCGAGGCTTTAATTACACACACATAATCCTACAGCCCAGAAGACGACGCTGAGAGAGAGATTTTCTACCTATATTACTCTTTTTAACTTCTATATTGTATATCCTTATTTGAGACCAGCCTTTATACTCGAAGTTATCCAATTTCTCTTGCTTGTTTTCAGCATAACTATCTGTGTCGTTATATTAAGTGAAAAGTTTGATGTTTATCCCCGTTTCGTTACCTGAATTACTCTGATTTTGATAGACGAAAAGCAGGATGTCACACCCGGTAGTGTTCCCTGACGGACTGGTGCTTGGGCGTGTTCTACTGTCTTGGTGTCTCAGTTCTTCCTTCCTGACGACAGTGACTGACAAGTGTCTAAGAACAAACAGCGGACTTTAAATAGACTGGGTCAAAGAGGATAGCAAGACTTATTTTTTGACCTATGCAGTGTGATTAATTACGGGGGACACAATAGCTATTACCGTGGTAATAACCTCTATATTTGTTACGACTCAACCCTGAACCATTGGTGTCGGATGCAGACAACATACTCTGGTAAGTTGTGCCAAGTCCCTTTTATGTTGGTTTGGGGGTTGAACAGGCTGGTACGGACCCTAAAGGGATTATTAAAATTAATATCCTTGAGAGGGCATTAACTACCTTTGCCCCCTCTGTAGCACCTAAAGTACCACCCCACCTTGGTGGTGTTTCAAAGGCTCTCACATCTGTGCGTGCTAATGACATCACCACCGAAGGCCTGGTAACTTTGACCTTAGGAGCGGGTACAGGTAAACCTGTGGCTCAGGTGGATGCCAAAACCTGGGTGACTGTGTTGCTTGTTCCGCTGGACGTCCTTTTCCCCACACTTACCCCGCTCCTTTTAAGTTGACTGACATAAATGGCTCAAACTGTCTTATTTCCTTGTTCTCTGAACCCACGCCACCAGGGTGCGATTTGTTGGCTAGTGTGTACCCTCCTGTTGACAATTCCACCCGACTTCTTCCATTTGTGGCCCAAAAGCTGAATTACACGTGTTTTCAATTCAAAGGACCCTCTTCGTCCCCCAACAAATTGGGTGACATTAACCCTTCCTGGTGCACCACACTGATAGATGGCTCAAGGATAGGCCCTTGGGCACGAGCTGACTTATTCTGGTATTGTGGGGAGCACAGATTGTACATTAGAATCCCAAAGTTATCCGTAGGGCTTTGTGCTATGGTTAGACTGGTGACCCCACTCACCCTAGTGGGTACCAAATTAACTCCCCTTGTAACTCCTGTCTCAGCGGCCTCTCTAACTTCTCGCCGACGCCGCCATGTTTTATCTCGGAGGAGTGTAAAGGGCTCCTTTGATCTGATGAGAAACCCTGATGGTGTTTACTTTGATGCAATTGGACAACCAAGAGGGGTCCCCTCACAACACAAATTGTGGTGTGAATTCTGTGCAGGTTTCGAGAACCTTCCTATCATTGGTGCTATTTTCCTGTGACTGCTACTAAAAATGTAGAACGCATTAACTATGTTTTTTATAATCTGTTGAGACTGACCAACCTGACTCGTGACGCCGTTGAGGGACTTGCTGAACAACTTGCCCCGACCTCCCTCATGGCCATCCAGAACCGCATAGCCCTTGACCGCATCCTAGCCAAGGAAGAAGGTGTGTGTGCAATGTTTGGTGACCAATGCTGTACCTTCATTCCTAACAATGCTGCCCCCGTTGGCTCGGTCCAGAGCGCCTTAGAAGGCCTCAGAGCCTAAGAACTTACTGAAGTTTCCGGTGTCTCTGACCCCTTTAAAGATTGGCTTCATAACACCTTTGGCAGGTGGTCTGACCTAATTAAGTCGGCCCTGGTCTCCATTGGAGTTTTCTTGGCCGTCATAACCTCATGCGGATGCTTTATTGCCCCTTGTGCTAGGTCTCTATGCACCCGCATCATTGTTAGAGCTGTCAAAGGTCAACCCCACCCTGGTTCTGGGCTTGCTATGTCACTGAAGGGGGTCAAGCATAGTGGTGACTTTCAGGGACCGTTAGTTTCCTTCCCTGACAATGACGACATTGACGTTGACTCCCTCCTTCTCTCTCCCATGTAACTATGGTTTGATTGTTTATCGATAGCTTGCTCGAAAACTACAGCACCTACTTTAATGTGGGGCGTGCTTTAGAGGTGTTGCTCTCGTAGGAGAGATCTTTTGGATAAGATCTGAAGGGGGATTGTGGATAATGCATATGTTTAAGAGCTATTTCTTTATTCATAATCAGGTTTGAATCAGCTCATATTTTCTTCCTTCCATTTTACTCTGTATACTAGTTTCTCTTTGTCTTCAGATTGCCTGGTTAGACAGGGTCGTAAACCATCAGGAATGTGAACACAACCCCCAAGTCTCTCTTCTTGTCAGTGTTGGGAGGAGGGGGGAGGGGAAATGGGGGCTTTCTTTGGGTGAAAAGAGTTGCTTTTGGCTGTGGAAGGCCAGATCAACTTGGGCTGCGCATTTGTATGTGTTGTTCGAGGCTGGTCTCATTATTGCCAAAGCTTTGACAATAAAATTACAAAATACCTATTCTGTGCTTGGTGGTACGTTTGAGTTCAGTTGATATGTCATTAAGGAACTTGGGACTGACCAGCGTTTTACATCCCACTTGGAGGAACATCTGGTCAAACGCAACAGTATACATGTATGTATACATGTATGTATGTATGTATACATGTACGTATACATGTATGTATACATGTATGTACGTATACATGTATGTATACATGTATGTACGTATACATGTATGTATACATGTATGTACATATACATGTATGTATACATGTATGTATACATGTATGTATACATGTATGTATACATGTATGTATACATGTATGTATACATGTATGTACATATACATGTATGTATACATGTATGTACATATACATGTATGTATACATGTATGTACATATACATGTATGTATACATGTATGTACATATACATGTATGTATACATGTATGTATGTATGTATGTATACATGTATGTATGTATGTATACATGTATGTATGTATACATGTATGTATGTATGTATGTATGTATACATGTATGTATGTATGTATACATGTATGTATACATGTATGTATGTATACATGTATGTATACATGTATGTATGTATACATGTATGTATACATACATGTATGTATGTATACATGTATGTATGTATGTATACATGTATGTATGTATGTACATGTATGTACATGTATGTATGTATGTACATGTATGTACATGTATGTATGTATGTACATGTATGTACATGTATGTATGTATGTACATGTATGTACATGTATGTATGTATGTACATGTATGTACATGTATGTATGTATGTATGTACATGTATGTACATGTATGTATGTATGTACATGTATGTACATGTATGTATGTATGTATGTACATGTATGTACATGTATGTATGTATGTACATGTATGTACATGTATGTATGTATGTACATGTATGTATGTTTACATGTATGCATGTATACATGTATGTATGTATGTATACATGTATGTATGTATACATGCATGTATGTATGTATGTATGTATACATGTATGTATGTATACATGCATGTATGTATGTATACATACATACATTTATACATACAAAAAATACATACATGTATACATACATACATACTTACATGTATACATACAAGTATACATACATACATACATACTTACATACATGTATGTATGTATAAATGTATGTATGTATACATGTATGTATGTATACATGTATGTATGTATGTATGTATACATGTATGTATGTATACATTATGTATGTATACATGTATGTATGTATACATGCATGTATGTATGTATACATGTATGTATGTATACATACATTTATACATACATACAAAAAATGCATACATGTATACATACATACATACATTTATACATACTTACATGTATACAAGTATACATACATGCAAGTATACATACATACAAGTATACATACATACATACATACATACATGCAAGTATACATACATACATACATACATGTATACATGTATGTATGTATGTATACTTATATGTATGTATGTATGTATGTATACTTGTATGTATACATACATACATACATACAAGTATACATACATACATACATACATACATACATACATGTATACATACATGTAAGTATGTATGTATGTATACATGTATGTATTTTTTGTATGTATAAATGTATGTATGTCTACATGCATGTATGTATGTCTACATGCATGTATGTATGTCTACATGCATGTATGTATATATGTATGTATATATACATACATACATTTATACATACAAAAAATACATACATGTATACATACATACATACTTACATGTATACATACAAGTATACATACATACATACATGTATACATGCATGTATGTATGTATGTATGTATGTATACATGTATGTATGTATACATGTATGTATGTATACATGTATGTATGTATGTATACATGTATGTATGTATACATGTATGTATGTATACATGTATGTATGTATGTATACATGTATGTATGTATGTATACATGTATGTATGTATGTATGTATGTATACATACATACATGTATACATACATACAAAAAATACATACATGTATACATACATTTATACATACTTACATGTATACATACAAGTATACATACATACATACATACAAGTATACATACATACATACATTTATACATACATACAAGTATACATACAAGTATATATACATACATACATACAAGTATACATGTATACATACATGTATGTATACATGTATGTATGTATACTTGTATGTATACATGTAAGTATGTATAAATGTATGAATGTATGTATACATGTATGTATTTTTTGTATGTATGTATAAATGTCGTCGTCGTCGGCGGTCACTCGAAACGAGTATGACTGTCCTCCGTAGGAGGACGCCTGTGCGTGGAATCTTTTAATGTGGGGAGACTGGTGCACGGTCAGCCACCACACAGTCCTTGGCATTGAGCGGGCCAGGGTCCAGTGGCATGGAGACCAAGACGACTGGGGACCCGTCTTTGCTGCAGCCTTCATCCGCCTTCCCAGCCGTTGTGGTGCATTCCGCTGCCGCCATCTTCCGCCTGGTCCACCGTTGAGGCGGTTTTCACTATTCGCCCATAGCTGGGGTTATTTACCCATAGCTGGGACAGGGGTTGACTGGGCACCAGGGCATGTCCACACACCGGTGGGCCTGCATGCCCCGTCTCTGGGGCCCCCTGCTGCTCCGAGATCCCGTACAACTTAGCCTGGAACCGCGAGGTTCCAGTTACCGTGTGTGGCCACGAGGAGGCATGTACGAGTCTTGACAATGGAGAGGCTATGTACCGGCTGAGGAGGCTTATGCACTCGGCTCCTCTTTTCGCCCTCTGAGACAGAGGGCTAGCCGGCGGCACTAGCTGAAAGCAATGAGTATCAGGCAGAAGCAGCATGCAGCATAGCAAGCAAAAGCGGCATGCAGCATGCACTAACTACAGGTACTACTACTCCAAGGCTACTGCACTAGACGCATCACATCGCCCTGTGCGATGTTTTCTGCACACACACACGTATAAATGTATGTATGTATGTATACATGTATGTATGTATACATGTATGTATGTATGTATTTATGTATACATGTATGTATGTATACATGTATGTATGTATACATGTATACATGTATGTATACATGTATGTATGTATACATATATGTACATATACATGTATGTATGTATACATATATGTACGTATGCATGTATGTATGTATGTACGTATACATGTATGTATGTATACATATATGTACGTATACATGTATGTATGTATACATGTATGTTTACATGTATATATACATGTATGTATGTATGTATGTATACTTGTATGTAAGTATGTATGTATACATATATGTATGTATACATGTATGTATGTATACATATATGTACGTATACATGTATGTATGTATACATATATGTACGTATACATGTATGTATGTATACATATATGTACGTATACATGTATGTATGTATGTATGTATGTATGTATACTTGTATGTAAGTATGTATGTATGTATGTATACATCTATGTATTTTTTGTATGTATAAATGTGTGTATGTATACATGTATGTATACATGTGTGTGTGTATGTATGTATACATGTGTGTATGTATACATGTATGTATGTATGTATACATGTATGTATGTATAAATGTATGTATGTATGTATATATGTATGTATACATGTATGTATGTATACATGAGTGTATGTATACATGAGTGTATGTATACATGTATGTATGTACGTATACATGTATGTACATGTATGTATGTATGTATGTATGTATGTGTGTGTGTATGTATGTATGTATGTATACATACATGTATGTATGTATGTATACATGTATGTATGTATGTATACATGTATGTATATATGTATACATGTATGTATGTATGTATACATGTATACATGTCTTTGGCTATTTTTAAGACCCTTCTTAAAACCCATTTTTATTTACTGGCTTTTAACCCAGCATGAGACTTTAAACTGTTTTTAACTTTTAACTTTTTTAACTGCTTTTTATCTAACAAAATTGTTCTTAGGGTAATTTTGTATTTGCTTTTTAATGTGTATTTTACTTCTGTTTTAAATTTTATTTTTTAGTCTGTCCTTTGCCTTTATATCTTTGTGGTGTACAGCCCTTTGTCTTTCAACTGTGGTTGTTGGTATGGTATGGTATGGTATGGTATGTACATATACATGTATGTACATATACATGTATGTATGTATGTATGTATGTATGTATGTATGTATGTATGTATGTATGTATGTATACATGTATGTATACATGTATGTATGTATGTATACATGTATGTATACATGTATGTATGTATGTATACATGTATGTATACATGTATGTATGTATGTATACATGTATGTATACATGTATGTATGTATGTATACATGTATGTATGTATGTATACATGTGTTTACATGTATGTATGTTTACATGTATGTATGTATACATGTATACATGTATGTATGTATGTATGTATGTATGCATGTATACATGTTAGTATGTATGTATGCATGTATACATGTTAGTATGTATGTATGCATGTATACATGTTAGTATGTATGTATGCATGTATACATGTTAGTATGTATGTATGCATGTATACATGTTAGTATGTATGTATGTATGTATGTATGTATGTATACATGTATGTATGTATGTATGTATGTATGTATGTATGTATGTATGTATGTATGTATACATGTATGTATGTATGTATACATGTATGTATGTATGTATGTATGTATACATGTATGTATGTATACATGTATGTATGTATACATGTATGTATACATGTATGTATGTATGTATGTATGTATACATGTATGTATGTATACATGTATGTATAAATGTATGTATGTATGTATGTATGTATGCATGTATACATGTTAGTATGTATGTATGCATGTATACATGTTAGTATGTATGTATGCATGTATACATGTTAGTATGTATGTATGCATGTATACATGTTAGTATGTATGTATGTATGTATGTATACATGTATGTATGTATACATGTATGTATGTGTATGTATGTATACATGTATGTATGTATACATGTATGTATACATGTATACATGTGTTTATGTATACATGTATGTATGTATACATGTATGTATGTATGTATGTATACATGTATGTATGTATACATGTATACATGTATGTATGTAAACATGTATGTACAGATACATGTATGTATGTATACATGTATGTATACATGTATGTATGTATGTATACATGTATGTATGTATGTATACATGTATGTATGTATGTATGTATGTATGTATGTATACATGTATGTATGTATACATGTATGTATGTATACATGTATACATGTATGTATGTATACATGTATGTATGT
>NC_084752.1:42104107-42116607 GCF_033978785.1 Entelurus aequoreus | reverse complement strand
TGTATACATGTGTTTATGTATACATGTATGTATGTATACATGTATGTATGTATGTATACATGTATGTACGTATACATGTATACATGTATGTACAGATACATGTATACATGTATGTATGTATGTATACATGTATGTATGTATACATGTATGTATGTATGTATACATGTATGTATGTATGTATACATGTATGTATGTATGTATGTATACATGTATGTATGTATGTATGTATGTATGTATGTATACATGTATGTATGTATACATGTATGTATACATGTATACATGTATGTATGTATACATGTATGTATGTATGTATGTATACATGTATGTATGTATACATGTATGTATGTATACATGTATGTATGTATGTATACATGTATGTATGTATACATGTATGTATGTATGTATGTATGTATGTATGTATGTATGTATGTATACATGTATGTATGTATGTATGTATACATGTATGTATGTATGTATGTATGTATACATGTATGTATGTATGTATGTATACATGTATGTGTGTATACATGTATGTATGTGTGTATACATGTATGTATGTATACATGTATGTATACATGAATTTATAAATGTATGTATGTATGTATACATGTATGTATACATGTATTTATAAATGTATGTATGTATGTATACATACATGTATGTATGTATACATACATGTATGTATGTATACATACATGTATGTATGTATACATACATGTATGTATGTATACATACATGTATGTATGTATACATACATGTATGTATGTATACATACATGTATGTATGTATACATACATGTATGTATGTATACATACATGTATGTATGTATGTATGTATTTATACACGTATGTATGTACATGTATTTATAAATATATGTATGTGTTTATACATGTATGTATACATGTATGTATGTATGTGTGTATGTATGTATACATGTATGTATGTATGTATACATGTATGTATGTATGTATGTATGTATGTATGTATGTATGTATACATGTATGTATGTATGTATGTATGAATGTATACATACATGTATGTATACATGTATGTATGTATGTATGTATACATGTATGTATGTATGTATGTATACATGTATGTATGTATGTATGTATGTATGTATGTATGTATGTATGTATGTATGTATGTATGTATGTATGTATGTATGTATGTATACATGTATGTATTTTTTGTATGTATAAATGTATGTATGTATACATGTGTGTATGTATGTATACATGTATGTATGTATGTATGTATACATGTATGTATGTATGTATACATGTATGTATGTATACATGTATGTATGTGTGTATACATGTATGTATACATGTATGTATGTATACATGTATTTATAAATGTATGTATGTATGTATACATGTATGTATGTATACATGTATGTATGTATACATGTATGTATGTATGTATACATACATGTTTGTATGTATACATACATGTATGTATGTATGTATGTATGTATTTATACACGTATGTATGTACATGTATTTATAAATATATGTATGTGTTTATACATGTATGTATACATGTATGTATGTATGTGTGTATGTATGTATACATGTATGTATGTATGTATACATGTATGTATGTATACATGTATGTATGTATGTATGTATACATGTATGTATGTATGTATGTATGTATGTATACATGTATGTATGTATGTATGTATGTATGTTTACATGTATGTATGTATGTATGTATGTATGTATGTATGTTTACATGTATGTATGTATGTATGTATACATGTATGTATACATGTATGTATGTATACATGTATGTATACATACATAGAGTTTGTCGGTGAGGAGATGGACATTACCACTCTTGCCCTTGTTGTCCCTGACCTGCGATCTTCACCGCCGCCTGTTCTCATTGGCACAAACACTTTGGACACTGTGTGTGACCTTCATAGTCATAAACGACCCAAATTCCATCCGGTTCTCTTTGGTTACAGAGCGGTGCTGAAGATTCTGGAAATAAGACACAAGCTGGCAACCGACGACCACCAGGGAGTGCTGAGAGTGCATTCCACCGAGCCCCTGACAATCCCTGCTGGGCGAACTGTAGTGCTGGATGCCTTTGCTGCGTGTCCATTCCTGCAAGGCGAGAAAGAAGTTGTGATTCAACACCCAGCTTCGTTTACCATCCCAGGTGGTCTGATTATACAGTCCTGCCTGGTTGATCTACCTTTTGTCCAACCTGCCAGGCTGCCTGTGGTAGCCACAAATAAATCAGCTCACGACATTGTGATCCCCGTCCGAGCACAGTGTAGAGATGGATCAGGAAACACCTGCCGACCCTGGGCAAGTGTTTGAATTGCAGGACACAGAGTCAGTGCCAGAAGTGGATGGAGATGCTTTAGGGAAGCCAGAGGACAGCACCTCCTCTACGTCAGGCTCTCCGCAAGCAGCATCTACCTCGAGTGAGCCTGAGTCACCCACTGGAACTGAAACATTCAGTCCAGAATCTGTATCCCCAGCTCCATGGCCTACTCGAACCCGCAAACCTCCCAGTCGCCTTCAATATGCAAAGCTTGGACATCCAGTTTTGCGCAGTATCCCGACCTTGTTCCAAGGATTGAGTAATGTCTTTGATTCTACACTGCAGGTAGAGGAGTCTGGATTGACAATCACTCCCCAGGAAGGAATTGTTTGCCGCCAGCCACCTCCATGTACGAGGCCGTACATGAGTATAGGGGGGGACCTGTAACCCATATTTAAAATATCCATTGAAAACATGCATACAGTGCAAATACTTTTATTGTGGAGGGTTACTTCCTGCCGCTCTGCTCACTTCACCACCCTCTCCCGTATCTGCTGTGGCTGCGGTGCTGTGAGAAGCGCTGGAGAAGAAACTTGCAATATCTTCTCATTGTCACACTTTGCAAACTTCATAATTAGGTGAGTCTTTTGCCATGGTATAATCAATGGAATTCCACAATCACAATCATGTGCCATGTCGCCAATATTATGTTAGCATCTGTTTTAGCATAGGCGCTAACCGCTGCCATTCTTCCACAGAGCTGCCATGTTCGATTAATTATTGGGCCGTTCATGGTATGTTGTTTTTGCCCTCGATTACTCAGGTAATTATGTTTTATTTTCTTCTGATCATCCAGCCGATTTGTAGGCAACAGTTTGGTTTGGCAAAGTGGCAGGGGGCTTTGCACTGCTAATATGCTTTAGCCACTTTGTGGATGCACTTCAGATGGAACGCAGGTGCGTGTATTTAGGTTGTTGCAGCAACACTTTAATTTATTAACTCTGCTTGATTGTTTATCAACTTTGAATGTTTGGAAAAGTACTTAAATGTGAATTATGATACAATGAGTTTCTAATGAGTATTATTATGAAACTAGGTTATATAAGTGCACCTGTAATTTAATTTGTAATTGAACTTGTGATTTAATTTGTAATTGAACTTGTGATTTAATTTGTAATTGAAATTGTGATTTAATTTGTAATTGAACTTGTAATTGATCCATGATTGAGTTTTATCACTTTAGATAAGAAATCATGATCTGTATTAGAAATGTATTATGAATGTTCATTTTAATTGGACTCATGATTGTATATTAATCAACATGGTTAATTTTGTCATATCAATTGGTTTATTAGTACAAATAATTAGTCATTCTGGACAATGGGATGCTTACATTATGCTTTCAAGTACATATATAATGTACTTTGCTAGTGAAGAGGTAACTAGATTACTCACTTTGTTTTTTGGACTTTTAGGTCAGGTTATTTTTCCGGGAAGGAATACCCGTTGACCCAAACAACCTGAGCTCCCTATCCACCTTCAAACTCAACTCAACAAATGGCGAGCTAAAACAACTATGCGGTAGGACAAGCATTTTTTCCTCCTCCGTGACGAACCTTTTGGATTACTTTTGTTTTTGAACTGAACTTTGGACTGTCGCGAAAGCGTTTGCGTACTTATTTGAACTGAACTGTGGACTGGTTCCGAGAAAGCAGCAGGACTGCATCTTGTATTTTTGTTTTGGGCATTTTTTATTTGTTTCCTATTGTGTCATCTGTGGCATTTATATCCTTGTTAAATACATTTAATGCAGTCAAAACCAAAATAACTAGTTGTCGTCATCTTTCAGACCACAGGCTCCTAGACGAACCATCTTCTGTCACACAGTTTACATTCTTAACCCGCCTAGCCCATGCTAGCGTTACATGTACATGTATGTATGTATACATGTATGTATGTATGTATACATGTATGTATACATGTATGTATGTATGTATACATGTATGTATGTATGTATGTATGTATGTATGTATGTATGTATGTATGTATGTATGTATGTATGTATACATGTATGTATGTATGTATACATGTATGTATGTATGTATACATGTATGTATGTATGTATGTATACATGTATGTATGTATGTATGTATACATGTATGTATGTATGTATGTATACATGTATGTATGCATGTATGTATGTATACATGCATGTATGTATGTATACATGTATGTATGTATGTATGTATGTATGTATGCATGTATGTATGTATACATGTATGTATGTATGTATGCATGTATGCATGTATGTATGTATGCATGTATGCATGTATGTATGCATGTATGTATGTATGTATGTATGCATGTATGTATGCATGTATGTATGCATGTATGTATGTATGCATGTATGTATGCATGTATGTATACATGTATGTATGTATGTATGTATGTATGTATGTATGTATGTATACATGTATGTATGTATACATGTATGTATGTATGTATACATGTATGTATACATGTATGTATGTATGTATACATGAATGTATACATACAAACATACATGTATACATACATACATGTATACATGCATACATGTATACATGCATACATACATACATGTATACATACATACATGTATACATACATACATATATACATGTATGTATTTTTTGTATGTATACATGTATGTATACATACATACATGCATACATGTATGTATACATGTATGTATGTATACATACATGCATACATGTATGTATACATGTATGTATGTATGTATGTATACATACATGTATACATACATACAAACATACATGTATACATGCATACATGTATACATACATACATGTATGTATACATGTATGTATGTATGTATACATGTATGTATGTATACATGTATGTATGTATGTATACATGTATGTTTGTATATGTATGTATACATGTATGTATACATGTATGTATGTATGTATGTATACATGTATGTATACATGTATGTATGTATGTATGTATACATGCATGTATACATGCATGTATACATGTATGTATACATGTATGTATACATGTATGTATGTATACATGCATGTATAGATGTATGTATGTATACATGCATGTATGTATGCATGTATGTATACATGTATGTATGTATGTATACATGTATGTATGTATGTATACATGTATACATACATACATACATGTATACATACATACATTTATACATACAAACATACATGTATACATACATATATGTATGTATGTATACATGTAAGTATGTGTGTATGTATACATACATACATGTATACATACATGTATACATACATACATGTATACATGTATACATGCATACATGTATACATGTATGTATACATACATGTATACATGTATGTATACATACATACATGTATACATGTATGTATACATGTATTTATACATGTATGTATACATGTATGTATACATGTATGTTTGTATATGTATGTATACATGTATGTATGTATGTATACATGTATGTATGTATACATGTATGTATGTATACATGTATGTATGTATACATACATACATATATGTATGTATACATGTATGTTTGTATGTATAAATGTATGTATGTATACATGTATGTATGTATGTATACATGTATGTATACATACATACATGTATACATGTATGTATGTATACATACACACATACTTACATGTATACATACATACATATATGTATGTATACATGTATGTTTGTATGTATAAATGTATGTATGCATACATGTATACATGTATGTATACATGTATGCATACATGTATACATGTATGTATTTTTTGTATGTATACATGTATGTATACTCACATACATGCATATATGTATGTATACATGTATGTATGTATACATGTAAGTATGTGTGTATGTATACATACATACATGTATACAAACATACATGTATACATACATGTATACATACATGTATACATACATGTATACATACATGTATACATACATGTATACATACATGTATACATACATGCATGTATACATGTATGTATACATGCATGTATACATGTATGTATACATGTATGTATGTATACATACATGTATACATACATACATACATGTATACATACATACATTTATACATACAAACATACATGTATACATACATATATGTATGTATGTATACATGTAAGTATGTGTGTATGTATACATACATACATGTATACATGCATACATGTATACATGTATGTATGTATACATACATGTATACATGTATGTATGTATACATACATGTATACATGTATGTATACATACATACATGTATACATGTATGTATACATACATACATGTATACATGTATGTATACATACATACATGTATACATGTATGTATACATACATACATGTATACATGTATGTATACATACATACATGTATACATGTATGTATACATACATACATGTATACATGTATGTATACATACATACATGTATACATGTATGTATACATGTATGTATGTATATGTATGTATACATGTATGTATGTATGTATACATGTATGTATGTATGTATACATGTATGTATGTATATGTATGTATACATGCATGTATGTATGTATACATGCATGTATGTATGTATACATGTATGTTTGTATATGTATGTATACATGCATGTATACATGTATGTATACATGCATGTATACATGTATATATATATGTATACATACATGTATACATACATACATGTATGCATGTATACATACATACATGTATACATGTATGTATACATGTATGTATGTATATGTATGTATACATGTATGTATGTATGTATACATACATGTATACATGTATGTATACATGTATGTATGTATATGTATGTATACATGTATGTATGTATGTATACATGTATGTATACATGTATGTATGTATATGTATGTATACATGTATGTATGTATGTATACATGTATGTTTGTATATGTATGTATACATGCATGTATACATGTATATATGTATGCATGCATGTATGTATGTATACATGAATGTTTGTATATGTATGTATACATGCATGTATACATGTATGTTTGTATGTATGTATGTATACATGTAAGTATGTGTGTATGTATACATACATGCATGTATACATACATACATACAAACATACATGTATACATGCATACATGTATACATACATACATGTATACATACATACATATATACATGTATGTATTTTTTGTATGTATACATGTATGTATACATACATACATGCATGTATACATACATACATACATACATACATACATACATGCATGTATACATACATACATGTATACATGCATGTATACATACATACATACATACATGTATACATACATACATACATACATGTATACATGCATGTATACATACATGTATACATACATGTATACATACATGTATACATACATGTATGTATACATGCATACATGTATGTATGTATACATGTATGTATACATATATGTATACATGTATGTATACATGTATGTATACATGTATGTATGTATGTATACATACATGTATACATACATGTATACATGTATGTATACATGTATGTATTTTTGTATGTATACATGTATGTATGTATACATGTAAGTATGTGTGTATGTATACATACATACATGTATACATACATACATGTATACATACATACAAACATACATGTATACATGCATACATGTATACATACATACATGTATACATACATACATACATGTATGTATGTATGTATACTTGTATGTATACATACATACATACATACATACATACATACTTGTATGTATACATGTATGTATACATGTATGTATGTATGTATACATGCATGTATACATACAAACATACATGTATACATACATACATGTATACATGCATACATACATACATGTATACATACATACATGTATACATACATACATATATACATGTATGTATTTTTTGTATGTATACATGTATGTATACATACATACATGCATACATGTATGTATACATGTATGTATGTATGTATGTATACATACATGTATACATACATACAAACATACATGTATACATGCATACATGTATACATACATACATGTATACATACATACATGCATGTATACATGTATGTATGTATGTATACATGTATGTATGTATGTATACATGTATGTTTGTATATGTATGTATACATGTATGTATACATGTATGTATGTATGTATGTATGTATGTATACATGTATGTTTGTATATGTATGTATACATGTATGTATACATGTATGTATGTATGTATGTATACATGTATGTATACATGTATGTATGTATGTATGTATACATGCATGTATACATGTATGTATACATGTATGTATGTATACATGCATGTATACATGTATGTATGTATACATGCATGTATACATGCATGTATACATGCATGTATGTATGCATGTATGTATACATGTATGTATGTATGTATACATGTATGTATGTATACATACATGTATACATACATACATACATGTATACATACATACATTTATACATACAAACATACATGTATACATACATATATGTATGTATGTATACATGTAAGTATGTGTGTATGTATACATACATACATGTATACATACATGTATACATACATACATGTATACATGCATACATGTATACATGTATGTATACATACATACATGTATACATGTATGTATACATACATACATGTATACATGTATGTATACATGTATTTATACATGTATTTATACATGTATGTATACATGTATGTTTGTATATGTATGTATACATGTATGTATGTATGTATACATGTATGTATGTATACATGTATGTATGTATACATGTATGTATGTATACATACATACATATATGTATGTATACATGTATGTTTGTATGTATAAATGTATGTATGTATACATGTATGTATGTATGTATGTATACATGTATGTATACATACATACATGTATACATGTATGTATGTATACATACACACATACTTACATGTATACATACATACATATATGTATGTATACATGTATGTTTGTATGTATAAATGTATGTATGCATACATGTATACATGTATGTATACATACATACATGTATACATGTATGCATACATGTATACATGTATGTATTTTTTGTATGTATACATGTATGTATACATACATACATGCATACATGTATGTATACATGTATGTATGTATACATGTAAGTATGTGTGTATGTATACATACATACATGTATACAAACATACATGTATACATACATGTATACATACATGTATACATACATGTATACATACATGTATACATACATGCATGTATACATGTATACATACATGCATGTATACATGTATGTATACATGCATGTATACATGTATGTATACATGTATGTATGTATACATACATGTATACATACATACATTTATACATACAAACATACATGTATACATACATATATGTATGTATGTATACATGTAAGTATGTGTGTATGTATACATACATACATGTATACATGTATACATGTATGTATACATACATACATGTATACATGTATGTATACATACATACATGTATACATGTATGTATACATACATACATGTATACATGTATGTATACATACATACATGTATACATGTATGTATACATGTATGTATGTATATGTATGTATACATGTATGTATGTATGTATACATGTATGTTTGTATATGTATGTATACATGCATGTATACATGTATATATGTATACATGCATGTATGTATGTATACATGTATGTTTGTATATGTATGTATACATGCATGTATACATGTATATATGTATACATGCATGTATACATGTATGTTTGTATGTATGTATGTATGTATACATGTAAGTATGTGTGTATGTATACAT
Source organism: Entelurus aequoreus (assembly GCF_033978785.1). Taxonomy (NCBI): domain Eukaryota; kingdom Metazoa; phylum Chordata; class Actinopteri; order Syngnathiformes; family Syngnathidae; genus Entelurus; species Entelurus aequoreus. The sequence continues at coordinate 42,106,446 of NC_084752.1, read as the reverse complement.
ACATGCATGTATACATACATACATACAAACAAACATACATGTATACATGCATACATGTATACATACATACATGTATACATACATACATATATACATGTATGTATTTTTTGTATGTATACATGTATGTATACATACATACATGCATGTATACATACATACATACATACAAACATACATGTATACATACATACATGTATACATGCATGTATACATACATACATACATGTATACATACATGTATACATACATACATACAAACATACATGTATACATACATACATGTATACATGCATACATACATACATGTATACATGCATACATGTATACATACATACATATATACATGTATGTATTTTTTGTATGTATACATGTATGTATACATACATACATGTATGTATACATGTATGTATACATACATGTATACATACATATATGTATGTATGTATACATGTAAGTATGTGTGTATGTATACATACATACATACATGTATACATGTATGTATACATACATACATGTATACATACATACATACATGTATACATGTATGTATACATACATACATGTATACATGTATGTATACATACATACATGTATACATGTATGTATGTATACATACATGTATACATGTATGTATGTATACATACATGTATACATGTATGTATACATATGTATGTATGTATACATGCATGTATACATGTATGTATGTATACATGCATGTATACATGTATGTATGTATACATGCATGTATACATGTATGTATGTATACATGCATGTATACATGTATGTATGTATGTATACATGCATGTATACATGTATGTATGTATACATGCATGTATACATGTATGTATGTATACATGCATGTATACATGTATGTATGTATACATGCATGTATACATGTATGTATGTATACATGCATGTATACATGTATGTTTGTATGTATGTATGTATACATGTATGTTTGTATGTATGTATGTATACATGTAAGTATGTGTGTATGTATACATACATACATGTATACATACATACAAGCATGTATACATACATACAAACATACATGTATACATGTATGTTTGTATATGTATGTATACATGTATGTATGTATGTATACATGTATGTATGTATACATACACACATACTTACATTTATATATACATACATACATGTATACATACATACAAACATACATGTATACATGTATGTATACATGTATGTATACATGTATGTTTGTATATGTATGTATACATGTATGTATGTATGTATACATGTATGTATGTATACATACACACATACTTACATGTATACATACATACATATATGTATGTATACATGTATGTATGTATACATACACACATACTTACATGTATACATACATACATATATGTATGTATACATGTATGTATGTATACATACACACATACTTACATGTATACATACATACATATATGTATGTATACATGTATGTTTGTATGTATAAATGTATGTATACATACATACATGTATGCATGTATACATGTATGTTTGTATGTATACATGTATGTATACATACATACATGTATACATGTATGTTTGTATATGTATGTATACATGTATGTATGTATACATACATGTATACATACATACATTTATACATACAAACATACATGTATACATACATATATGTATGTATGTATACATGTAAGTATGTGTGTATGTATACATACATACATGTATACATGCATACATGTATACATGTATGTATACATACATACATGCATACATGTATGTATACATGTATGTTTGTATATGTATGTATACATGTATGTATGTATGTATACATGCATGTATACATGTATGTATAAATGTATGTATGTATACATGCATGTATGTTTGTATGTATGTATGTATACATGTAAGTATACATGTATGTATGTATACATGTGTGTGTGTATGTATGTATGTATGTATACATGTATGTATGTATGTATACATGTATGTTTGTATGTATGTATACATGTATGTATACATGTATGTATGTATACATACACACATACTTACATGTATACATACATACATATATGTATGTATACATGTATGTTTGTATGTATAAATGTATGTATACATACATACATGTATACATGTATACATACATACATGTATACATGTATACATACATACATGTATACATACATACATGTATACAATGTATACATACATACATGTATACATACATACATGTATACATGTATACATACATACATGTATACATACATACATGTATACATACATACATGTATACATACATACATGTATACATGTATGTATACATACATACATGTATACATGTATGTATGTATGTATAC
>NC_084752.1:42091607-42094107 GCF_033978785.1 Entelurus aequoreus | reverse complement strand
TGCACGAATGCTGTTCGCCATGTCAAAGATGTGAAAGTTTGATTGAATGATTGAAAGATTTATTGTTAATAAATGGGACGCTTTGCGTTCCCAAACAGTCATCTCTGTCCCGACAATCCCCTCCGTGGTAGCAGGAACCCCTATATACTACGCTAATTACACATCAAAACCCTGCGGCTTATAGTCGGGTGCGGCTTATATATGGAGCAATCTGTATTTTCCCCTAAATTTAGCTGGTGCGGCTTATAGTCAGGTGCGGCTTATAGTCCGGAAATTACGGTACATATATACATACATATATATATACATATATACATACATATATATATATACATATATACATACATATATATATATACATACATATATACATACATATATATATATATACATATATATACATATACATATATATATATACACACATATATATATACATATATACATATATGTATATATACACATATATATATATGTATATATATATACATACATATATATATATACATACATATATATATATGCATACATGGGGACGGTGTGGCGCAGTTGGGAGAGTGGCCGTGCCAGCAACCTGAGGGTTCCTGGTTCAATCCCCACCTTCTACCAACCTCGTCACGTCCGTTGTGTCCTTGAGCAAGACACTTCACCCTTGCTCCTGATGGGTCGTGGTTAGGGCCTTGCATGGCAGCTCCCGCCATCAGTGTGTGAATGTGTGTGTGAATGGGTGAATGTGGAAATAGTGTCAAAGCGCTTTGAGTACCTTGAAGGTAGAAAAGCGATATACAAGTACAACCCATTTACCATTTACATATATATGCATATATATACATACATACATATATATGCATATATATATATATACATATATATATATATGCATATATATATATATACATATATATATATATACATACATACATACATACATATATATATACATACATATATATATATATATATATATATATATATATATATATACATATATATATATATATATATATATATATATATACATATATATATATATATATATATATATATATATATATATACATATATATATATATATACATATATATATATATATATATATATATATATATATATATATATATATATATATATATATATATACATATATATATATATATATACATATATATATATATATATACATATATATATATATATATATATATATATATATATATATATACATATACATACATATATATACACATACATACATATATACATATACACATACATACATACTTATATACATACATATATATATATGCATACATATATATGCATATATATACATATATACATACATATATATATACATATACATATATATACATACATATATACATACATACATATATACATATACATACATACACATATACATATATATATATACACACATATATACATATATATACACATATATATATATATATACATACATATATACATATGTATATATACACATATATATATACATACATATATGTATATATACACATATATATGTATATATATACATATATATATATATACACATATATATATGTATATATATACATATATATACATATATATATATACACATATATACATACATATATATACATACATATATACATACATACATATATACATATATATACATATACATACATACACATATACATATATATATATATACACACATATATACATATATATATACACATATATATATATATATACATACATATATACATATGTATATATACACATATATATATACATACATATATGTATATATACACATATATATGTATATATATACATACATATATGTATATATACACATATATATGTATATATATACATATATATATATATACACATATATATATGTATATATATATACATATATATACATATATATATATACACATATATACATACATATATATACATACATATACATACTGTGTACATACATCTACTGATGCTTAGTCTGGACACATCCTCAGTGACCTCTTGGATTCACCGGGCGTTTCGGGTCTCTCAACTGGTCATACGCCCTCCTCCAAGCGACCCAACCGGGGGTGATCAAATCCCCCGGCTTGTGTCCAGACGGCTCGCTAGCTACCATGACTCCAAGGATCTCCTCTTTTGAGCCACAACCATCTCGAGGCCCTTTCCGCCGCTTCGGTGGTACTGCGGATGGCTCTCCTCTTTCTCTCTCCATCGATACCCAAACTGCTGAAGGCTCTGACCAAGGAACGGGCTGCAAATCCTCTGCATCCAACCTCCACAGGGAAACACCTTGCTCTCCAACCAGCCTGTTGACAGTCGCTGACCAGTCCCGCATACTTGGAGAGCTTCCTCTCGAAGGCTTCTTCCAGGCGATCTTCCCACGGGACTGTCAGCTCCAGCAGCACAGCTTGTTTGGTGGACTCAGACACAAGGACAATGTCTGGTCGCAGGGTGG
>NC_084752.1:42084107-42086607 GCF_033978785.1 Entelurus aequoreus | reverse complement strand
TCTCTGGAGACTCATGAGAACAGCATGGCAAAAGAAGATGATACCCAAAATGTGGCGTAGGGCAGGAGGAGTCCTCATCCCAAAGGAGAAGGATGCAGAGAACATCAGCCAATTCCGTCCAATCTCCCTGCTAAACGTTGAGGGCAAAATCTTCTTCAGTGTCATTGCACAGAGGATGGGCGAGTATCTGCGAAGAAATAAGTACATCGATACATCTGTACAAAAGGCAGGTATATCGGGATTCTCTGGGTGCTCAGAACACTTCAGCATGATCTGGCACCAGATCCAAGTGGCAAAAGCGGAGAGAAAGGATCTCCACGTAGTCTTCCTGGACCTCGCCAACGCCTTTGGTTCGGTGCCCCATGAACTCCTGTGGTCTGCCTTCAACTTCTTCCACATACCGGACACCATCACAGCCCTAGTTAAATCCTACTTCCAGGACATGCAGTTCTGCTTCACAACCTCTGACTTTACCACCTCTTGGCAGCGCTTGGAGGTGGGCATCATGGCGGGATGCACTATTTCACCCCTGGCATTCACGATGGCGATGGAGGTTATCATCCGCGCCTCAAAGTGGGTGGTAGGCGGTCAGCGGGTTGACTCTGGCCAGCGCCTTCCCCCACTCAGAGCTTACATGGACGATATTACAACGTTGACCACCACCGTCCCATGCACCAGGAGGCTTCTCAGAAAACTGGAAGAGAACATCAGTTGGGCCCGTATGAAGATCAAACCATCCAAGTCACGAAGCATCTCAATTGTGAAGGGAGTGCTCTCGGACCTGAAATTCTTCATCGGAGATGACCCAATCCCAACAGTGTCTGAGCAGCCTGTAAAGAGCCTTGGCAGGTGGTATGATGCAAGCCTGAAGGACAAAGACCAGGTGCAACAACTACGTAAGGATATCAGCAGCGGCCTACAGTCCATCGATAACACCCAACTGCCTGGAAAGTTAAAGGCCTGGTGCCTTCAGTTCGGACTCCTACCCAGGATACTGTGGCCCCTCGCAGTTTATGAGGTCCCAATCTCGACTGTAGAGAAGTTGGAAAGAGGAGTCACAGGCTACATCAAAAAATGGCTCGGAGTTCCACGATGCCTTACCACCATAGGCCTCTACGGAGATGGCATCCTCAAGCTGCCCCTCACCAGTCTCACAGAGGAGTTCAAGTGTGCAAAAACAAGACTCCAGATGACACTGAATGAATCCAGAGACTTGGTAGTGAGCAACAATGCACCAACCTTGGCGACAGGGCGTAAATGGAGACCAGCCAAAGCAGTGGAAGAAGCAACAGCAGCCCTCAGACATGCTGACATTGTGGGCTATGTCCAGCAAGGAAGAGGAGGCTTTGGGCTAACAGCTACCCGCCCGGCTTGGAGTAAGGCCACAGCACCAGAACGGAGGAAGATGGTGGTGGACGAAGTACACCGCCAGGAAGAGGCTGCAAGATGGGCCAAGGCAGTCTCTTTGGGCAAACAGGGTCAGTGGACGAGATGGGACAGTGTGGAGAGGAGGAAGATCAGCTGGAAGGATATGTGGGCCATGGAAGCTAGGCAGTTGAGCTTTGTCATCAGAGCTACATATGACATCCTTCCAACACCAGTTAACCTTCACCAGTGGTTCGGCGAAGACCCGGTGTGTGCCCTTTGTTCCATGCCAGCCACCCTCAAGCACATTCTCACAGGGTGCAAAACCAGTCTCACCCAAGGACGTTACACCTGGCGTCACAATCAAGTCCTAAAGACCCTTGCGTCCACCCTGGAGGACAAACGAGTAACCATCAACTCCCTACCACCACCAGCAGCCAACCACCAGCAGACCATTACCTTTGTCCGCGAAGGGGCTAAGGTAGTCAGGAGCGGCTCCATACCACCTGAGCGAGGCCAGCTATGCTTAGCCCGCGACTGGAGGATGCTGGTTGATCTTGGCCGGCAGCTTGCGTTTCCTCCGGAGATTGCTGTGACCACCCTGAGACCGGACGTGGTGCTCTGGTCCCCTTCACAAAAAAAGGTTTTCATCATCGAGCTTACAGTACCCTGGGAGGACTCAGTGGATGAGGCTTATGAGCGAAAACACCAACGCTATGCCGAGCTTGCAGCTGAAGCACAACATCGTGGCTGGAACACTGAGGTCCGTCCAGTGGAGGTGGGCTGCAGAGGCTTTGTGGCGAGATCTACCACCAAATTGCTTGTAGACCTGGGAGTCCGAGGCCAACGCCTGCGTATAGCCATCAAAGCTGCATCGGAGGCAGCCGAAAGAGGCAGCCAGTGGCTGTTCATGAGGAGGAAAGACCCCTGTTGGGCCCCCAAGTAGCAAGCCAGGAGGTATGCGGTCAGCTTAGGCTTGACTCAGGGAAAAGGACGCCCCTGCCATGCATAGTCCCATGAGAAGTCTGCTGTTCAACACCAAGCGACTCATGCTTAATTGGGATTGACGCAAGCCCTGGGCCGATCACCCTGTGGCTGGCCACCCCTGGAGAGGGCGTCTAGTGATAAGGCCGAA
>NC_084752.1:42056607-42074107 GCF_033978785.1 Entelurus aequoreus | reverse complement strand
AGAGGGGGAGCACTTCCATTTTTTGTTACACACACTTGTTATTTCAAATGTTGGCCAGACGGGGAGCACTTCCAATTTTTTACACACACTTGTTATTTCATATGTTGGCCAGAGAGGGCGCACTTCCAATTTTTTTACAAACACTTGTTATTTCCTATGTTGGCCAGAGAGGGCGCACTTCCAATTTTTTTACAAACACTTGTTATTTCCTATGTTGTCCAGAGAGGGAGCACTTCTAATTTTTTACACACACTTGTTATTTCATATGTTGTCCAGAGAGGGCGCACTTCCAATTTTTTACACACACTTGTTATTTCATATGTTGTCCAGAGAGGGCGCACTTCCAATTTTTTACACACACTTGTTATTTCATATGTTGGCCATAGGGGGAGCACTTCCATTTTTTATTTTTTTTTACACACACTTGTTATTTCATATGTTGCCCAGAGAGGGAGCACTTCCAATTTTTTACAAACACTTATTTCCTATGTTGGCCAGAGGGGGAGCACTTCTAATTTTTTACACACACTTGTTATTTCATATGTTGTCCCGAGAGGGTGCAGTTCCAATTTTTTTTACAAACACTTGTTATTTCATATGTTGGCCAGAGGGGGAGCACTTCTAATTTTTTACACACACTTGTTATTTCATATGTTGGCCAGACGGGGAGCACTTCAAATTTTTTACACACACTTGTTATTTCATATGTTGACCAGAGGGGGAGCACTTTCAAAAGCGACACAAAGTCAATTTGAAAAATCCCTCCTTTTTGGGACCACCCTCATTTTGATGGATTGTCTGAGGAGGAATCCTTTTTTGATTGACAGCCAAGTGGGCCAATCAGACCTCTTGAAAAATATAAAATTTTTCAATCCCGTAAGCGACTTTTTCTTTGTAAAATCCAGCATCTTTATATTTTCTATCTGTAATTGGAGACTGAACTTGTGTTTGGAGAGTAGATGAGAATGAGCTTCCCCTACTTGAAAGACCAGCAGCCACCACTGATATATGGCCTGTGTTACATTGTACAATGAGAAAAATTATTAAAAAAGTTTAGCAAAATTCCATAATACAGTGATTCTCAAACTGTGGTACGCCAGAGAATCTCTTGAATCAATCAACCAATCAAAATGTATACATATAGCCCTTAATCACAAGTGTCTCAAAGGGCTGCACAAGCCACAACTACATCCAGATGCCACATTAAAGTACAGTGTTTTACTTTCCTATATTCAAACACAGTGCTACTGTTTAAACTGGGGGTAAAATATAAAACATTCATTGTAAATTATAAAACCTTTGCCTTGTTTTTAATGAATACTTAGGCCTACTACGCTGCTGTATTTTAATGTTGGTCATTATGTTGGTACTTGGAGTTTTTTCTGAGGTGGTACTTGGTGGAAAAAGTTTGAGGACCACACTGCAAAAAGTGAAATCTAAGTAAGATGAAATATGTCAAATAAGGGTGATATTTGCTTATTTTCTGTCTGATAAGATCATTCTTCTCACTAAGCAGATTTTATGTTAGAGTGTTTTACTTGTTTTAAGTGTTTTGCTCCTAAATGATGTCAGTAAGATATTACAGCTTGTTGCTGAGATTTGATGAGCTATATTGAGTAAAACATGCTTGAAACTAGAATATCAACTGTTGCAAAGCTGTGTCATCAACACTCACAAGTAGAAAACTACTTTTTTAAAGTCATCATTTCTTATTTCAAGCATGAAATAAAAAATCATGACTTTGACACAATTGTGTCTCATAATTAAAACAGATGACAGCCAAATGGACTTTGCTGTTTTATTTCCAATGAAACAATAGAACATACGTACTCATATAGTAGTACAGTTGGCACAGTACAGTAAACTGACAGTTAATATTTAAACATTTAACATTTCTAACTATTTTGAACAGAAATAGTTCAAGCACATTCAGATAAATTCCTCGAAATTACAATTAAAAACATTTGGGCCGGGGACCGGGCTGTATATATGCGCACTAATTGACTGAAAGAGCACGCACTTGGCGCGATGATGTCATGTTATCCATGGAAAAATGCATTTTTATACAATATGATTTGCCTGAGCGGCTAGGAGACCCCGAGAGTAACAAGCGCTTGCCTTGTTGCCTTTCCATTAAGAACAATAAATTAGTTTTTAGTAGAGATGTCCGATAATATCGGTCTGCCGATATTATCGGCCGATAAATGCGTTAAAATGTAATATCGGAAATTATTGGTATCGGTTTTTTTATTATCAGTATCGGGTTTTTTTATTTTTATTTTTTAATTAAATCCACATAAAAAGCACAAGATACACTTACAATTAGTGCACCAACCCAAAAAACCTCCCTCCCCCATTTACACTCATTCACACAAAAGGGTTGTTTCTTTCTCTTATTAATATTCTGCTTCCTACATTATATATCAATATATATCAATACAGTCTGCAAGGGATACAGTCCGTAAGCACACATGATTGTGCGTGCTGCTGCTCCACTAATAGTACTAACCTTTAACAGTTAATTTTACAAATTTTCATTAATTACTAGTTTCTATGTAACTGTTTTTATATTGTTGTACTTTCTTTTTTATTCAAGAAAATGTTTTTAATTTATTTATTTGATTCATTTTTTTAAAAAGTACCTTATCTTCACCATACCTGGTTGTCCAAATTAGGCATAATAATGTGTTAATTCCACGACTGTATATATCGGTTGATATCGGTATCGGTAATTAAAGAGTTGGACAATATCGGCATATCGGATATCGGCAAAAAGCCATTATCGGACATCCCTACTTTTTAGTAAAAGTTTGCTGGTTTCAAGAAATGTAATGCCGAGCGCATATCATTATGTCAAGATAATGGCACTAGCATTTACTTCTTTTAAGAATATTTTTCAACATATTGAGCGAAAAGGTCTCATATTTTTTCTACCAAGAAAAGTGCACTTGTTATTAGTGAGAATATACTTATTTTAAGCTATTTTTGGGTTCATTGAAGTTAGCTAATTTTACTTGTTTTGGAAAGTCTTGACAAGCCAAATTTTCTTGTTCTATTGGCAGATAATTTTGCTTAGTTCAAATAAAATACCCCTCATTTTTGTAAATTTTTTTTTCTTGTTTTTGAACACTGACTTTTTGCAGTGCTCTGACATAATATCAGAGAAAAATACTAATAACACAGATTTGTTTTTAAAAGTGCATATTATAGGATGACATCACATTGACTAGGGATGATACTCGAAACCGGTTTTCCCGGTTGTTCGATAAGAAAAGAACCGAGTTCTCAGACTCGAATCCCTTTTTGAGAACCGGTACCCGTTATCGAGACCACTTTAGTAAAGAAAAAGAGTTGGTTCTTTATTCGAATCCCTCGGAACGAATCCCGTCCCGACCAGAAATGCTCCGTGTGACATCACAAGAAATGACGTCACGTAGCTCAGTCATTAGGCGCAGATAGCGAAAGCAGGAAAAAAATGGACGGGAAAAAGCGCTCCAAGGTGTAATAAAGTTAAAAAAGAAAAGGTATAATCCAATGAATAACTTTACTGAGAGATTTGAGCAGGGTAAAACACATGACCAACACTTTTACAACCAACCGGAAACATAGCAACCAGGCTAGCAACGCACCTCCTTTATGGCAGCTGTCGCAACCTTCTTAAAACAACCGCAGCACATACATATATATATACAACACATCTCCTTTTTTAACTTTTGTTTTTCTTTCCTTGTAAACAAAACAAAATCACACTGTAGATGTGTTGTCTGTCTAATTATAAATAATGCAGACGAGGCGTGTTGGCTGACTTCTTGACGTTTACTTTCACAGCGTGCTCATAACCTCATTCTTACGTGACGACATGCAACAACACTTTTTGGGGCTACCGCGCATGCTCGTCACTCCCGTTGCATGCTGGGTAGTGTAGTTGTTATATTCCCCAGCTCATAACATCTTTCTCCCTATAAAGAAATAATGTTAACTCAATAAAGTGTATTTCTTTTTTTAGCTTTAACTTTTCATTTTTTAGCATTGTAACCACATTTGCAAACAACTTTTCTCTTCATAGAATTTTTCTTTCAATAAAGAAATAAAGTGCAAAAATGTCAAAGCATCATAACAAACAGTTATGTTCCAATAGCAGCAGAAGTGCACTTTTTGGAGAGCTGTATTATTTTCAGTTTTGTGCCCAAGACTGATTTTATTTGACACTATATTATTATTTATACACCTATAGTGATCACAGAGACAGGTTGTTTTTGTGTTACTGTATATATTTGTTTTTCTGAAACATCCCACTTAATATACTTTGGGTAACAACAGTCAATATTTTTTTTATTTTTTTAATTTTTTTAGGGGGGTAACAGTCAATATTTATTTATTTATTAGATTTTATTTTTTTCTTATATAATAAAACTGAGCTTTTGTTAAACCAAATTTTGTGTGTTTTTTTCCATATACAACAACCTATCTGGACTCAATAAGAGAATCGATAAGGAATCGGTTCGATAAGAGGATTCGATAATAGGCTCGAACTCAATAATTTCTTATCAAACATCATCCCTAACATTGACCACACCCTTAGCCCCACACCCACCGCCACAAGTATATTGGCAAGCTGTAATGTGACCTATGAACTGAGACGAGACGAGAGAAAAGGTCTTACCCAGATTCCGCGATGATTTCCGGCGCCACGTACGTTGGCGTCCCACACACGGTATACAGAGGACCTTCCACCACGGTGGCGAGACCGAAGTCCCCCAGTTTGAGAGACTTGGTGCCATCGGGATACTCCGACACCTGTCAGGAGATGCACTTGGGTCACCTTTGGATCAGAACCACACCTGTGCGTGTAACGACCGAGACCCACCAGCAGGTTTTCCGGCTTAATGTCTCTGTGCACCACGTTCATGTGGTGCAGGTACTGGAGGGCGGCGGCCAGGTTGCACACCATGACGCTGGCGCTTCTCTCCGTGTACTTGGCCGACGACGTGATGGCGTCGAATAGGTCGCCGCCCTGCGACACGCCAAGTTACACACACTTATATGTGGGGGGTGAAAGGACTTATGATGGATGTTAGCAAACAAACTGTCGTTTTAATCATGAAAACTTCAAGTACAAACTGACAAAAAACATCATCAAACATAAATAAACACACAATATATCATAGCTTAAATTGAACATGAGTGTGTAATAAAGTACACAATAACAAATGATTAATAGAGGATAAATATTAGATAGTCATGTTGAAACTTGAACATTCTATAACGTAGGGCTGGGCGATACATGGAATATACTGGATATATCGCGGGTTTGTCTCTGTGCGATAAAGAAAAGTACTATATGGTAGGGGTGTAACGGTACGTGTATTTGTATTGAACCGTTTCAGTATGGGGGTTCCGGTTCGGTTCGGAGGTGTGCCGAAGGAGTTTCCACACGGACATATTAAGTAGCGTAACGCACGTTGTGTAAACAATGCACACCGAGGCACAACACACGGCATGCTAGCAGCTAACGGGCTAGGATAGACTGACCATACGTCCTCTTTTCACCGGACATGTCCTCTTTTGCGGAGCTGTCAGGGCGGAGTTTCTTAAATGCCTCAAATGTCCGGCATTTTGAGTTAGGGTTGCGTGTATTTTCAATGTACGTTCAGGGTTAAGAAGGGGTTAAAAACAAAACGCGCAGCAGCATTGGTGAGGGAGGGGCAGAGAGAGAGAGAGAGAGTTATGATAAACGCGCATGCGTCGCCAGGCTCTGCTTTTTATCCATAGATTTATCACATTTAATGTTTCATTATCTATAGCAGGGGTGTCAAAAGTGTGCCCCGGAGGCCATTTGCGGCCCACAGCTAATGTCTTAAAGGCCCACGGCACATTCTAAAAATACTATTCAAATAAACAAAAACATAACAAAAGTGAAATAAAAAAGCTTAAAGGTTAAATGTCATTTAGAAAAAGTTGCAATGTTGACTAATAAAACAAAGCTGTTTTTTTTTTCTTTCAAACTGTCATTGCTCAAAACATAATATTTAGGGATGTCCGATAATATCGGCCTGCCGATATTATCGGCCGATAAATGCGTTAAAATGTAATATCGGAAATTATCGGTATCGTTTTTTTTATTATCTGTATCATTTTTTTTTTTTATTATTATTTTTTTTTTATTAAATCAACATAAAAAACACAAGATACACTTACAATTAGTGCACCAACCCAAAAAACCTCCCTCCCCCCATTTCTTTCTGTTATCAATATTCTGCTTCCTACATTATATATCAATATATATCAATACAGTCTGCAAGGGATACAGTCCGTAAGCACACATGATTGTGCGTGCTGCTGCTCCACTAATAGTACGAACCTTTAATAGTTAATTTTACTCATTTTCATTAATTACTAGTTTCTATGTAACTGTTTTTATATTGTTTTACTTTCTTTTTTATTCAAGAAAATGTTTTTAATTTAGTTATCTTATTTTATAATTTTTTTTAAAAAGTACCTTATCTTCACCATACCTGGTTGTCCAAATTAGGCATAATAATGTGTTAATTCCACGACTGCATATATCGGTTGATATCGGTATCGGTAATTAAAGAGTTGGACAATATCGGAATATCGGATATCGGCAAAAAGCCATTATCGGACATCCCTAATAATATTGAATCAAAATCAATGTTATTATGAATTATTGACCTATCCAATGTTCCCATTACTTCACATCAAGTATTACACTAAGAAAAATATTTTTGGTGGAAGATTTTGCAAATTTGGTAAATAAATAACCCAAAAATGTATATTTTGTTGTTTTCTTACTGTACCGAAAATGAACCGAACCGTGACCTCTAAACCGAACCGAAATGTTTGTGTACCGTTACACCCCTATTTGACACTATTTCTACATTCACCCATTCACACACACAGTCACACACTGAAGGCGGGAGCTAACCACCACCCATCAGGAGCAAGGGTGAAGTGTCTTGCTCAAGGACACAACGGACGTGACGAGGTTGGCAGAAGGTGGGGACTGAACCAGGAACCCTCAGGTTGCTGGCACGGCCGCTCTCCCAACTGCGCCACGCCGTCCCCGGATTGGATTAAATGTAGCTAAGCTACAGGGGAAGCTATCCCCAGAGAATTGTAGCAAGCTACACTACTAGCTACCCACAAAGCTGTTGGTGTGACAGTTGTCATCGTTTACAATCAGCTCATCAGCGTTATTAACGCCGACTTAGCAGTTAGTTCCTCATCAACATCGGTTATGTTGAAGAAAACCATTTCCCCCATTTTACAAACCCCGTTTCCATATGAGTTGGGAAATGGTGTTAGATGTAAATATAAACGGAATACAATGATTTGCAGATCCTTTTCAAGCCATATTCAGTTGAATATGCTACAAAGACAACATATTTGATGTTCAAACTCATAAACTTTTTTTTTGTGTGCAAATAATCATTAACTTTAGAATTTGATGGCAGCAACACGTGACAAAGAAGTTGGGAAAGGTGGCAAAAAAGACTGAGAAAGTTGAAGAATGCTCATCAAACACTTATTTGGAACATCCCACAGGTGAACAGGCAAATTGGGAACAGGTGGGTGCCATGATTGGGTATAAAAGTAGATTCCATGAAATGCTCAGTCATTCACAAACAAGGATGGGGCGAGGGTCACCACTTTGTCAACAAATGCCTGAGCAAATTGTTGAACAGTTTAAGAAAAACCTTTCTCAAGCAGCTATTGCAAGGAATTTAGGGATTTCACCATCTACGCTCCGTAATATCATCAAAGGGTTCAGAGAATCTGGAGAAATCACTGCACGTAAGCAGCTAAGCCCGTGACCTTCCATCCCTCAGGCTGTACTGCATCAACAAGCCACATCGGTGTGTAAAGGATATCACCACATGGGCTCAGGAACACTTCAGAAACCCACTGTCAGTAACTACAGTTGGTCGCTACATCTGTAAGTGCAAGTTAAAACTCTCCTATGCAAGGCGAAAACCGTTTATCAACAACACCCAGAAACGCCGTCGGCTTGGCTGGGCCCGAGCTCATCTAAGACGGACTGATACAAAGTGGAAAAGTGTTCTGTGGTCTGACGAGTCCACATTTCAAATTGTTTTTGGAAACTGTGGACGTCAAAGAGGAAAAGAACCATCCGGATTGTTATAGGCGCAAAGTGTAAAAGGCAGCATGTGTGATGGTATGGGGGTGTATTAGTGGCCAAGACATGGGCAACTTACACATCTGTGAAGGCACCATTAATGCTGAAAGGTACATACAGCTTTTGGAGCAACATATGTTGCCATCCAAGCAACGTTACCATGGACGCCCCTGCTTATTTCAGCAAGACAATGCCAAGCCACGTGTTACATCAACGTGGCTTCATAGTAAAAGAGTGCGGGTACTAGACTGGCCTGCCTGTAGTCCAGACATTGAAAATGTGTGGCACCTAAAATAGCAGAAGGGAGACCCCCGGACTGTTGAACAACTTAAGCTGTACATCAAGCAAGAATGGGAAAGAATTCCACCTGAGAAGCTTCAAAAATGTGTCTCCTCACTTCCCAAACCTTTACTGAGTGTTGTTAAAAGGAAAGGCCATGTAACACAGTGGTGAACATGCCCTTTCCAAACTACTTTGGCACGTGTTGCAGCCATGAAATTCTAAGTTAATTATTATTTGCAACAAAAAATATAAAGTTTATGAGTTTGAACATCAAATATGTTGTCTTTGTAGTGCATTCAACTGAATATGGCTTGAAAATGATTTGCAAATCATTGTATTCCGTTTATATTTACATCTAACACCATTTCCCAACTCATATGGAAACGGGGTTCGTACTTTCTCATGCACTCCCAATCATTATTTGGGTTGACAATCAATAGATGAGTGACGTTGAAGAATGAAGAACCCCACCTTGACAAGCTCCATGACGAGACAGAGCTCAGTGGGCGTGTCCACCTCCTCCACCAGCATGATGATGTTCGGGTGCTTCACGCGTCGCAGCACGGCCACCTCGTTCTCGATCAGGTGCTCCTGCCAGGGGGCGAGCGGCGTGAGGACCAAAGACGGAGACGACACAACGAAGACGTACCTTGCCGCTGCACTTGGCCTTGTCGATGATCTTCAGGGCAAACTCTTTCCCCGTGGACCTGAAAGGACAGACGGCGTGCAATGAAGACGGCGGCCATAACAGTAAAACAGCAAGAGGAAGCAAAGCGTTAGTGCTCAGCAGGGGAGCCCAGAGATTAATGAAAGTCGGCGGCAGAAATAAGACGACTCAGCGAGACATCGCACACTTCGCAGACAACAAGAATCTTTTAATGGCGCCTGAGGGAAAAACATTTTAGTTTTATAGTTTAACACGCTCAGTAGAATAAATGCTAAATGGGTTATACTTGTATAGCGCTTTTCTACCTTTAAAGGTACTCAAAGCACTTTGACACTATTTCCACACTGATGGTCAAAATGTACAAGAATATCTCCAACAGCAGTCCTAATATTTCGGTTTATTCTGTTTTAAATAGAGATGTCAATAAATGCTTTAAAATGTGATATCGGAAATGATCGGTTTCAAAAAGTAAAATGAATGACTTTTTAAAACGCCGTTGTACGGAGCGGTACATATCCGGTAAAACTAGGGGTGTAACGGTACACAAAAATTTGGGTTCGGTACGTACCTCGGTTTAGATCAGGGGTCACCAACCTTTTTGAAAGCAAGAGCTACTTCTTGGGTAGTGATTAATGCGAAGGGCTACCAGTTTGATACACACTTAAATAAATTGCCAGAAATAGCCAATTTGCTCAATTTACCTTTAACTCTATGTTATTATTAATAATTAATTATATTCACACTTAATTGAACGGTTTAAAAGAGGAGAAAACACGAAAAAAATGACAATTAAATTTTGAAACATAGTTTATCTTCAACTTCGACTCTTTAAAATTCAAAATTCAACCGAAAAAAAGAAGAGAAAAACTAGCTAATTTGAATCTTTTTGAAAAAATTAAAAAAATAATTTATAGAACATCGTTAGTAATTTTTCCTGATTAAGATAAATTTTAGAATTTTGATGACATGTTTTGAATAGGTTAAAATCCAATCTACACTTTGTTAGAATATATAACAAATTGGACCAAACTATATTTCTAATAAAGACAAATCATTATTTCTTCTAGATTTTCCAGAACAAAAATTTTAAAAGAAATTCAAAAGACTTTGAAATAAGATTTAAATTTCATTCTACAGATTTTCTAGATTCGCCAAAATATTTTTTTTGAATTTTAATCATACTAAGTTTGAAGAAATATTTCACAAATATTCTTCGTCGAAAAAACAGAAGCTAAAATGAAAAATTAAATTAAAATGTATTTATTATTCTTTACAATAAATTAAAAAAAATGTACTTGAATATTGATTTAAATTGTCAGGAAAGAAGAGGAAGGAATTTAAAAGGTAAAAAGGTATATGTGTTTAAAAATCCTAAAATCTTTTTTAAGGTTGTATTTTTTCTCTAAAATTGTCTTTCTGAAAGTTATAAGAAGCAAAGTAAAAAAAATGTATGAAATTATTTTAACAAAAGAAGACCAAGTCTTTAAAATATTTTCTTGGATTTTCAAATTCTATTTGAGTTTTGTCTCTCTTAGAATTAAAAATGTCAAGCAAAGCGAGACCAGCTTGCTAGTAAATAAATACAATTTAAAAAATAGAGGCAGCTCACTGGTAAGTGCTGCTATTTGAGCTATTTTTAGAACAGGCCAGCGGGCTACTCATCTGGTCCTTACGGGCTACCTGGTGCCCGCGGGCACCACGTTGGTGACCCCTGGTTTAGAGGTCACGGTTCGGTTCAGTTTCGGTACAGTAAGAAAACAACAAAATATACATTTTTGGGTTATTTATTAACCAAATCTGCAAAATCTTCCACCAAAAATATTTTTCTTAGTGTAATATTTGATGTGAAGTAATGGGAACCTTGGATAGGTCAATAATTCATAATAACATTGATTTTGATTCAATATTATGTTTTGAGCAATGACAGTTTGAAAGAAAAAAAAAACAGCTTTGTTTTATTAGTCAACATTGCAACTTTTTCTAAAGTACATTTAACCTTTAAGCTTTTTTATTTCACTTTTGTTATGTTTTTGTTTATTTGAATAGTATTTTTAGAATGTGCCGTGGGCCTTTAAAACATTAGCTGTGGGCCGCAAATGGCCTCCGGGGCACACTTTTGACACCCCTGCTATAGATAATAAAAAATTAAATGTGATAAATCTATGGATAAAAAGCAGAGCCTGGCGACGCATGCGCGTTTATCATAACTCTCTCTCTCTGTCTCTCTCTGCCCCTCCCTCACCAATGCTGCTGTTTGTTTTGTTTTTAACCCCTTCTTAACCCTGAACGTACATTGAAAATACACGCAACCCTAACTCAAAATGCCGGACATTTGATGCATTTAAGAAACTCCGCCCTGACAGCTCCGCAAAAGAGGACATGTCCGGTGAAAAGAGGACGTATGGTCAGTCTATCCTAGCCCGTTAGCTGCTAGCATGCCGTGTGTTGTGCCTCGGTGTGCATTGTTTACACAACGTGCGTTACGCTACTTAATATGTCCGTGTGGAAACTCGTTCGGTACACCTACGAACCAAACCGGAACCCCCGCACCGAAACGGTTCAATACAAATACACATACCGTTACACCCCTAGGTAAAACACGGATATAAACGCAGTCAGCAGCCCCTCCCCTCCCCCCTACACAACACAGGAGTTGACGACCGCAGCATGAGAGGTTTACTGGCGACGCTTGATGACCTCATCAAACTGCCGCGAGCGCAGCATGACAACAACAAGAGTGTGTCGTTGCCGGTGCTGTAGCCGTGGCTAACAAGCGAGCTCGCTCTGTGACTGACTAATGACACCATGTCTATGGTTTGGGATTATTTTAAAGTGTGTCGGACGGATAAAAAAAAATGGCAATTTGCAATGACTGCAAAAAGTTGGTTATGCGAGGAGGAACCAAGACGTCTTCCTTTAATACGAGCAATTTTATCTCCCACCTCTTCAAGAATAATAAGGAGGTACACGATGAATACAAGCGGAAGATGGATGAAAAGCAAACACTGAAAAAAAGTAGTACCACACACTTCAAAAAGTGAAATCTAAGTAAGATGAAATATCTCAAATAAGGGTGATATTTGCTTATTTTTGGTCTGATAAGATCATTCTTCTCACTAAGCAGATTTTATGTTGGAGTGTTTTACTTGTTTTAAGTGTTTTGCTCCTAAATGATGTCAGTAAGATATTACAGCTGAGATTTGATGAGCTATATTGAGTAAAACATGCTTGAAACTAGAATATCAACTGTTGCAAAGCTGTGTCATCAACACTCACAAGTAGAAAACTACTTTTTTAAAGTCATAATTTCTTATTTCAAGCATGAAAAAAACAAAACATGATTTTGACACAATTGTGTCTCATAATTAAAACAGATGACAGCCAAATGGACTTTGCTGTTTTATTTCCAATGAAACAATAGAACATACGTACTCATATAGTAGTACAGTTGGCACAGTACAGCAAACTGACAGTTAATATTTAAACATTTAACATGTGACATTTATAACTATTTTGAACAGAAATAGTTCATGCACATTCAGTTGAATACTTCATAATTACAATTAAACATTTTTTGGCCGGGGGCCGGGCTGTATATATGCGCACTAATTGACTGAAAGAGCACGCACTTGGCGCAATGATGTCATGTTATCTATGGAAAAATGCATTTTTAGACAATATGATTTGCCTGAGCGGCTAGGAGACCCCGAGAGTAACAAGCGCTTGCCTTGTTGCCTTTCCATTAAGAACTATAAATTAGTTTTTAGTATAAGTTTGCTGGTTTCAAGAAATGTAAAGCCGGGCGCATATCATTATGTCAAGATAATGGCACTAGCATTTTTTTCTACCAAGAAAAGTGCACTTGTTATTAGTGAGAATATACTTATTTTAAGATATTTTTGGGTTCATTGAGGTTAGCTAATTTTACTTGTTTTGGAAAGTTTTGACAAGCCGAATTTTCTTGTTCTATTGGCAGATAATTTCGCTTAGTTCAAATAAAATAACCCTCATTTTTGTATTTTCTTTTCTTGTTTTTGAACACTGACTTTTTGCAGTGTAGTCGTCGCTTAAAGACTCCGCCGAGAAAAAACAAAAATACAACAAAAACCACCAACAAAAAGCTCACGTTGTGGTCAAGGACAACGCATGACGGTGGAGTTTGGTGTGGCTAGTCTGCCCTGCGTGGCGCACACTTTGCAGCTTGCAGTGAACGGAGATGCCCTGTCTCAACGCAGCATTTCAGAAGCTCTGGCTGACTGCTAGGCCACTTCAAGCACTCACCACTAGCTTGCAGAACATTTGTTACACTCATACAAATACGTTAGAGCAGGGCAGATTGAGCCCAGTTTATAATGTCCTGTTCTACAGTATACCAGGCAGTATACCGGACATCTCTATTTCCACTTACAACCAAGCATTACAACCAGTTAACTTACCTCTCCACGCACTCCTTCACCACAGCAAAGTTGCCGTCGCCGATAACTTTGCCAATGGCGTACTTGTCCAGGATAGTGGCAGGCGGGCTGTTGCCATGGTTACCGTTGACTGTGGACCGAAGACAAATAAGACAGTAACATGATGAGTGGGTGACCGGCATCAAGGAAACGACGAGACCTTAGGCCTCTCCTTTCCTCGTCCTCATCCACATGCTATCTTGGTTTCCTCTCCTAGTTTTGCTACATGAAGGCTGCATGCTTCCTTTCCTCCTTGGGTCCATTCAACCTCAAAAAAGGGAAATGGTAGAGGATGAGGAAATGAAAAGAATGGACTGAGAGGAGAGGAAAGAAAAGGAAATGAGAGGCACTAAAGCAAAGGGGAGCGGAAGGTAATAATAATAATAGATTTTATTTGTAAAAAGCACTTTACATTGAGTAAACAACCTCAAAGTGCTACAGTGTATTAAAAAATAAACAAAAAAATAAAAATAAAAAGATAAGAAAAGAAAATTAAAATTAAAACAGCCAAATAGCTAAAACTAGTATGCATATATCTAAAAAAAGGCTTTTTTTTTTAAAAAAAAGAAGGGTTTTTAAGCCTTTTTTAAAAGCATCCACAGTCTGTGGTACCCTCAGGTGGTCAGGGAGAGCGTTAGACAGACTCAGAGCGGCGGAGGTAAAAATGGGAAAAGAGAGAAGGGGAGGAAAGGAGGCAAAGTTAAGGATAGAAAAGCAGAGGAAGGAAAGAATGACCGGAGTTGAGTGAAATGAAAAATTGACCAATGCCGAAAGCTTGCAAGAGGAACAGAAGGAGAGACAAGGACATAAACCACATGCTGGAAAAGAAGGAAAGAAGGGGAGAAAAAGAGATTGATGACAAATGGAAGGAAGAGAGGAAATGAGGAGACAAGGACTCCACTCCGGACAAGAGGAGACGTGAATAAGGAGAGGAAAACAAAGAGAAAATTGAACGTACCCTCAGTCCCCCCCTGGTGGTCGTTCAGTGAACCGTTGATGTTTGAATTGGAGACGTGATGACACGGAGCGATCTGCAAGAAGCCAAAAAGAACTAAAACAATAATAATAACTTCTTCCATCATGTCTTCACACTAAAAAAAATGTTATTTTGTGTGTTTACATTATATTCATCAAGTCAGCTTTTTTCCATGATGTGAAATGATAAATCCAAACATTCTGCCAAGTCAGTAATGCTGCGACTTGGCCCGCAGACGACGAGGACTTTGCCAAGTGGCCGAATCAGACACAAGCTCTGTAGTGTGGTCTGGACCGCCAATAATCCATCAATAAATCAGATTAGCGTGTCAAAGTGCCAGGTAATACAACACAAACATGAAGATGCTGATTGATGTCTGCTATGTAGGTCAACAGCATCCTCTCCTTTACATCATTTCCCAGGAGAAACTTTGTGTACAATATTTAAATATTTAAAGGGGAACTGCACTTTTTACAGACATATCAAAATCGGCTCATTCTAGGTGGCTAGCCATGCAGCTAATGGGAGCAATCAAACCGCCAACAATACTAAATTTACGTTCCGTAATCTGTATTATAACCAAGCTGTAGGGACGTTGTTATGAGTTATTAGTTTGTAATGCACAACACCAGTCTGTACTGACTGAAAAACAGTCATATTATAATTATAAAACATAAAACAGTCATATTATAATCATAATATAATCATATTACTAACTGTAAAAGTATTAGCCCGCATTCCATGTTTTGTTTGTACAGAGCTAGCTCGACAGCACATGTACTGTAGTTGTAATAACATGCATGACGGGCTGCATGTATCATGATCAATATCAAAGCGACTCACTCAATGTTTTTTTCCCGGTTTATTTTGGGTATGCACTCCATTTATGTCAAAATAGTTGGCTCCAAGTTCCACATTTACAGCGTCAAAGTCACGGCGACATCGTCCGCTCCGACGTTTCACCCTTTCTTCGTGCTGGCGTCTGTAACCAGTAGTTCATCCTCCGTATATTCAGCTTCAAAAAGATAAGGCTGCGAATCCTCATTTGTCTGAAAAAGTAATCTTCTTTGTCTGTTACCAAGTCCGCCATGATTTGAACATACAAGTGTTTGTTTCCGAAAGCAGGAACACACGTTTGTTGCCGGAAGTCGGAAGTGTGCTGCTATGGAAACGGGAAAAAATTGTGCTGAGAAAATCAGTTACGGCAATGCTTAAAGGCCTACTGAAATGAATTTTTTTTATTTAAACGGGGATAGCAGATCCATTCTATGTGTCATACTTGATCATTTCGCGATATTGCCATATTTTTGCTGAAAGGATTTAGTAGAGAACAACGATGATAAAGTTTGCAACTTTTGGTCGCTGATTAAAAAAAGCCTTGACCCTACCGGAAGTAGCGTGACGTCACAGGAGCTAGTATTCCTCAGAATTCCCCGTTGTTTACAATGGAGCGAGAGAGATTCGGACCGAGAAAGCGACGATTACCCCATTAATTTGAGCGAGGATGAAAGATTCGTGGATGAGGAACGTTAAGAGTGACGGACTAGAATGCAGTGAAAGACATATCTTTTTTCGCTCTGACTGTAACTTAGGTACAAGCTGGCTCATTGGATTCCACACTCTCCTTTTTATATTGTGGATCACGGATTTGTATTTTAAACCACCTGGGATACTATATCCTCTTGAAAATGAGAGTCGAGAACGCGAAATGGACATTCACAGTGACTTTTATCCCCACGACAATACATCAGCGAAGCTCTTTAGCTACTGAGCTAACGTGATAGCATCTGGCTCCAATGCAGATAGAAACAAAATAAATAAATCCCTGACTGGAAGGATAGACAGAAGATCAACAATACTATTAAATCACGGACATGTAACTACACGGTTAATAATTCCCAGCTTGGCGATGCTTAACAATGCTGTTGCTAACGACGCCATTGAAGCTAACTTAGCAACCGGACCTCACAGAGCTATGATAAAAACATTAGCTATCCACCTACGCCAGCCAGCCCTCATCTGCTCATCAACACCCGTGCTCACCTGCGTTCCAGCGATCGACAGCGCGACGAAGGACTTCACCCGATCACAGATGCGGTCGGCGAGACAGAGGCAGTTAAGGTGAGTTCGCCGGCTAACGCGTCTGCTATCCATCTCTGTCTTCCTGGTTGTGTTGCTGTAGTCCGCCGCTAATACACCGATCCCACCTACAACTTTCTTCTTTGCAGTCTCCATTGTTCATTAAACAAATTGCAAAAGATTCACCAACACAGATGTCCAGAATACTGTAGAATTTTTCGATGAAAACAGAGCAGTTTGCATGGGTCCGAATACTTCCGTTGCCGTCGTGAGGTCACGCGCATACGTCATCATACATAGACGTTTTCAAGCGGAAGTTTAGCGGGAAATTTAAAATGTCACTTTATAAGTTAACCCGGCCGTTTTGGCATGTGTTGCAATGTTAAGATTTCATCATTGATATATAAACTATCAGACTGCGTGGTCGGTTGTAGTGGCTTTCAGTAGTCCTTTAAAATGACCAAAATGTGGTAAATATTTGATATAGTACATATTGTTATAATTTAAACGTGTAGGATTTAAACTTAAGAGGAAAAAAGCCTTGAAGATATAAGAAAAGTCAAATATAATCTCCAATCTTCTTTAAACAAAAACATTTAGCTACGCTAAAGTCTTCAGCTAACAAAAACATAAGAGAACAAATGTGAAATAAAGTGCCCTGGTTTAAGAGGACATGTTTAAACTTCAGCAGCAGCATGAAAATAATGAACAATAAACTTTATCATAGGACATACACACAAAGGTGTTAGCCACTGCTTCATGACGCTGTGTGACAAGCTGTGTTCTGAAAATGACTTTAAAAAAGTCATTCCTTACTTTACCAAAAATGTAATTGAATTAGTAACGGAATTACTCTTTAATAAGTGTATATAATTACTAGGGAA
>NC_084752.1:42026607-42051607 GCF_033978785.1 Entelurus aequoreus | reverse complement strand
CTAGTACCTGACTGCCCCCTAGCCAGGGATACGGTGAAGACCTCAACGGCGGAAGAAGGCTGCAGCAGAAAAGGGTCCCCAGCCGTCTTGGACTCCATGCCACTGGACCCTGACCCGATTCTGTCAAGGATCGTGTGGTGACTGTCTCCCCACGTTAAACTAAGTCACGCACAGGCATCCTCCATAAAGGGATACACCCCTACCAGGAGGATCGTCATACTCGTTCGAGTGACCGCCGATGATGACGATGATGAATAATGACATACTTAGTATCTCGGGTAACTAGTACTGTTTTGTGTTTTGTTTTTACTTTACGGAAAAAATAATATATATTGTATATTGCCATTCAGCAAATGGATATTTTGAAAAGTTAGATATTTTTATTTATTATAAGATATTATTTGGTTATTTTTTAATAAATATGTGTACAGATTAAATTTTTAAGAAAAAAACACGCTAGGTACTGTACATTAAAGAAAAGAAATGTAGGCATCCTGACTGAAAGCTCCTTTAGCATATTTCGGCAAATCACTGTTGGCTTCTGAAACAGACGTCTCCTGCTGTGAGCTCACCTGACAAAACTATGAAACAAACTACAACAGGATGTAAACACTTTGGAGTAAAAGCAACTCTGGTTCCTTCCCCGAAGGTCGCCTGATCTACTTCATAGCGGCCACACTTCCTGTTCCTGTGCCTCCAACCTTTCCTCAGCTATAAAGCGATATATTACGACAACATTTCACAGTTGACAAGAGTGCAAGTAAAACCTCCAGCAGAAACACAAAGAAGGGAAACACCCACACACACCCACACCCACACCACATGCTGTGTGCTCCACTATGTACAAGGACAAGGTGGGGACACATGGGCTAGCAAGAGACAACAAACACAGGCGGTAATTAGTCGTAGCAGGCCTACCAGTCATAAAGGCTGTGGAAGCCTTACCGCTGTGGTCCAACACAAAGTCATCGTGGGCGTAGCGATACTTCTCTGGGCCGCACGCGATGAACACGTCATCGTCGCCGAAGAAATCCTGCAGGCATGTGATCTGGAACGACACGAAACACGCTGTATTCAACAAATATTCATCCTAACTAGTGTTGTCCCGATACCAATATTTTGGTACCGGTACCAAAATGTATTTCGATACTTATCTAAATAAAGGGGACCACAAAAAATGTCATTATTGGCTTTTTATTTTAACAAAAAATCTTAGGGTACATTAAAGGCCTACTGAAAGCCACTACTAGCGACCACGCAGTCTGATAGTTTATATATCAATGATGAAATCTTAACATTGCAACACATGCCAATACGGCCGGGTTAACTTATAAAGTGACATTTAAAATTTCCCGGGAAATATCCGGCTGAAACGTCGCGGTATGATGACGTATGCGCGTGACGAAGTCAGTTTAACGGAAGTTATGGTACCCTGTAGAATCCTATACAAAAAGCTCTGTTTTCATTTCATAATTCCACAGTATTCTGGACATCTTTTGCAATTTGTTTAATGAACAATGAAGGCTGCAAAGAAGACAGTTGTAGGTGGGATCGGTGTATTAGCAGCGGACTACAGCAACACAGCCAGGAGGACTTTGTTGGAGAGCAGACGCGCTAGCCGCCGACCTCACCTTGACTTCCTACGTCTCCGGGCCGCCAAACGCATCGGGTGAAGTCCTTCGTCCTTCCGCCGATCGCTGGAACGCAGGTGAGCACGGGTGTTGATGAGCAGATGAGGGCTGGCTGGCGTAGGTGGAAAGCTAATGTTTTTAGCATAGCTCTGTGCGGTCCGGTTGCTAAGTTAGCTTCAATGGCGTCGTTAGCACAGCATTGTTAACCTTCGCCAGGCTGGAAAGCATTAACCGTGTATTTACATGTCCACGGTTTAATAGTATTGTTGATTTTCTATCTATCCTTCCAGTCAGGGGTTTATTTTTTTTTGTTTCTATATGCAGTTAAAGCACGATGCTATCACGTTAGCTCGTAGCTAAAGCATTTCGCCGATGTATTGTTGTGGAGATAAAAGGCACTGAATGTCCATTTCGCGTTCTCGACTCTCATTTTCAAGAGGATATAGTATCCCAGGTGGTTTAAAATACAAATCCGTGATCCACAATAGAAAAAGGAGAAAGTGTGGAATCCAATGAGCCAGCTTGTACCTAAGTTACGGTCAGAGCGAAAAAAAATATGTATTTCACTGCATTCTAGTCCGTCACTCTAACGTTCCTCGTCCACAAATCTTTCATCCTCGCTCAAATTAATGGGGTAATGGTCCGAATAGCTCTAGCTGCGTTGAAAACAATAGGAAAATATGAGGGAGTGAACAACTGACAACGTCACGCTGCTTCCGGTAGGGGCAAGGTTTTTTTTTATCAGAGACCAAAAGTTGCGAACTTTATCGACGTTGTTCTATACTAAATCCTTTCAGCAAAAATATGGCAATATCGCAAAATGATCAAGTATGACACATAGAATGGATCTGCTATTCCCGTTTAAATTTAAAAAATTCATTTCAGTAGGCCTTTAAACATATGTTTCTTGCTGCAATTTTGTCCTTAAATAAAATAGTTAACATACAAGACAACTTGTCTTTTAGTAGTAAGTAAACAAACAGAGACTCTTAATTTAGCTGCTGACGTATGCAGTAACATATTGTGTCATTTACACACCTATTATTTTGTCAAAATTCTGACGGACAAGCTGTAAAAATTAATTATTAATCTACTCGTTCATTTACTGTTAATATGTGCTTATTTTCTGTTTCAACATCTACACTTCTGTTAAAATGTAATAATCACTTATTCTTCTATTGTTTAATACTTTACATTAGTTTTGGATCATACCACAAATTTAGGTATGGATCCAATACAAAGTAGTTACAGGCTCATACATTGGTCATATTCAAAGAGTTTATAAACATAATATAAATAAAATAAAAAACAAAAAGATTTTGTGATGCTAAAAAATATCGATGTAATCATAGTATCGACTAGATACGCTCTTGTACTTGGTATCATTACAGTGGATGTCGGGAAGTAGATCCACCCATGGCGTTTGTTTACATTGTGACGCCGGTGAGCTAAAACATTGAAGACCCCGGCTGTGGAAAACTACATTTAAAATGCATTTAATACATTTGAGAGGAATATTATAGGATTTAGAGTATTAAAAAAAAATGCATTTTTAGGACTCTTTTACCGTCCGCTAAGGGTTTGGGAACATAGAGCTATTGTAGGGTAGCTATTAGGGGTGTGACAGTACCCAAAAATTTCGGTTTGGTACGTACCTCGGTTTGGAGGTCACGGTTCGGTTCATTTTCGGTACAGTAAGAAAACAACAAAATTTACATTTTTTGGTTATTTATTTACCAAATTTGTGAACAATGGCTTTATCCTTTTAACATTGGGAACACTATAATAATTCTGCCCACGTTAATCAACATTAAACTGCCTCAAGTTGTTGCTCAGATTAAATAAAATGACAAAACTTTTCTTCTACATATAAAAAGTGCAACATTAAACAGTTTCAAGTCAACTCATCATGCTTAATTTATTACAGCATTTGGGAAGCCTGTAGTTGATTTTTATTATGTAAATGTTATATTTGTATCAACATGTGATAGCAGGGACCCTGCCATTCAAAACTAGGCTGCTGCATTACTAATGATTCATGTAACTATAGCTGAAAAAATAGTACAATAGCAATAGGAGAGACTATTCATCCCTGAACACCATGTAGGCTTCATGATGCACTTACATTATTATATCAACTATCAGAGACAGAAACTCTTCATTTAACATAATGTCCTTTTTTGCTGCTTCAACACAGCTCAATCAACACAGAAAAAGGTCAAGTGAAATTACAGACAGACAGAGCTTTGCTGTCCGTAACGCACGCACACACCGCAAAATGAGCTAACGTTACGCTAAAAGCGAATTAGCCTTCACCTCAAGCCAGGACTGCGAGCGAGCTGAGCTGCCTTTTATATTTCTAGAAGGTCAACGGGCTCATAGTGATGTTACTAGTAGTTGACTGGGAGGTGTTTATTATCATTTGGGGAGAGTCCGCTGCCTGATGCTTACCTGCTAAACGCTAAGCACTGACTACATGCGCTCTGAATGCGCACTGCTGATTGGCTGTTGCCGCTCTGAATACGCACTGCTGATTGGCTGTTACCCTTCTGTTTGTAACCAATCAGATGGTTGTGTGGGTGGGACAATGCTGGGTGCTGTGTAGAGGACTGACAGAGACAGAAGGAAGCGGAGGCGGCTACTTAATATGTTCGTGTGGAAACTCGTTCGGTACACCTCCGAACTGAACCCCCCGTACCGAAACGGTTCAATACAAATACACGTACCGCTACACCCCCAGTAGCTATACAATGTAGCCTACGAAAATGAGTCATAATTGACAATCAATAACATTTAAGGGATTACTAAATTTCTTTGTAAAAAAAACTAAACAATACCATTGATTTTGAATGCAATTGAACACAAGAGGAGTCAGAGGTTAAGATCCATCATACTTTTCAACCGATCAATAACCCTATTCTACTGAAAGCAGTTGGGGTAATTAAGAGACTAATTTGGTAACTCCATTGTCACCTAAAGAGCCATTACATCCTCCTGAGGACCTGATGTGATTATGCTCTATTTCTTTTGTCAAGGTTACAGAGTTCGGAGGACAAAAAACAAAACAGATTTTAACAAGCATTTTTTTAATATGCATTCTAAGGTTTCGTTTTAATTTGTTTGTCTGAGCAAGAACTCTGTTTATTTTGAATGCAGTTTTGCTATAAATACAGCTAAGGCTCAGTATCCAGTGTTTCCCATAAACTGCCAAGATAACCTGTGGCGGTGGGGGCGTGGCTATGGGCGTGGTCACCATGACATCATCGAGTAATTTGCATAATTTACTACGATTTTCTCTAAAAAGGCTCAAAAATGTATACTTACTAATTAATAATAACAGCTTTGTTTTAAACGTCCGTCCATCCATCCATCCATCCATCCATTTTACAATATAATTACAACACTTTATGTACATATTTATATACAGATTTGAACAATAAGTTATTCACTGAAATATATTTATTAATTGTGGTTCTTACAAAAAATATATATCTTATAAAATATAAAAGCTAAAATGTCTCAAAGCTCTGCCCCTTTAATTAGTGCATACTAAATAATTTAACTTTAGCCTACTACTACAACCATATTATTTACCAGCAACATAAAGTGAAACAGAGGCAGAGGTGTCCTGCCACATTTAGTAACAAATAAACAGAAAACAGTAGTGGGGGTAGATAGAAACAAAGCTTCATCAAACATCTGATCCACTGAACAAAGAGCTCCAAAAATCTTGAACTTTAGACTGCCATCAGTTTTACTCCCTACACTTAACCATGTGTTTCCTACTGCCTGCAGACTTTGCACCCTTTGTTATATACACATGTTGTGTTTCTAATAGAAATACATTTAATAAAGTCAAATACAAATAAGGCAACAAGAGATATATCCTACACTTCTCTTTTGTAAAGTAAATCTGAACAGCCGATATGGGCATCTACATCAACTATATGATTTGCCTGAGAAGCTGGAGAGGACAAAAAAAAAAAAAAAAGTATTTTTTTTTTTTTTTAATTTGTAATTTATTCTATTTATTTATTTTTAAATTTGTGGCGGACGTAATTCTTTCGTGGCGGGCCGCCACAAATAAATGAATGTGTGGGAAACACTGGTATCCGTCCCCCTGCTGCTGGTTAGGAGTGGTGGCAGAGAAAGTGTTGCAAAAAGACATGTGTGGTACATGTTGGCATCCTTGTTATGTTAATGATAGGAATTCACTGTACAGGAAGGCAGTTGGAGGGGAGAGGAGGGAGAGTGTGGGTGTGAGGTGTCCTGAAAAGGAAATTCTTCTTTGTGGGAGAGTGTAGGCAGAAGATTAAAACAGTGAATGTGGGCTACACAAATAATCTGCTATCGATAACATATCCACCATCAATCGCCTTAAGTATGCAGGAGGGTGACCTTTAACATCTGCTTGCAAGGCATTGTGAGTGTGCATGCATATATCCAAACAATCGCATGTTTGTCATTCCTGCCGTGATTTGCACATGCTGGAATTTGCCAGCTGAGCGCCATACCACCGCGACAAATGGCCAAAATCACCCTGGCAACCAACTGCAAGGGATTGTCCCATATCTTGGTGAGGGCTGACTTTAGGACGTCTTTTTAGGCCCTTCAGGGCTGCTGAGGTGAGCGCTGACGCTATCTACTGTGAACAAGGACATTGCCAACAGTTGCTGACTCGCACTTCGGCGGCGTTTGCATGAACATTCATGTTGTCGTACGATGTTACTGTCAGAAGTCATCTCATGATTCTTGCCTCGTCTGTTGTATAAAGCAGTGTTTGTCAACCTTTTTGGAGCCGAGGCACATTTTTTTCGTTGAAAAAATCCTGAGGCACACCACCAGCATAAATCATTAAAAAATGAAACTCAGCAGCCGATATTGACAGTGAAAAGTCGTTGTCGCAAGTGTTGAATATGACTTTAAAGCAGGGGTCACCAACGCGGTGCCCGCGGGCACCAGGTCGCCCGTAAGGACCAGATGAGTCGCCCGCGGGCCTGTTCTAAAAAAAAAAATTAATAAATAAAAATTTTTTTTAAAAAACAAAAAAAAATATATATTTTTAAAAAAAAATTAAATCTACATAGAAAAACCACAAGATACACTTTCAATCAGTGCATCAACCCAAACAACCTCCCCCATGCACACTCATCCACACAAAAGGGGTTATTTTTTTCTGCTACCAATATTCTGGTTCCCACAACATAGACAACACATCTGCAAGGGACACAGTCCCTGAAGCACACATGATTGTATAGGCTGCTGGTCCACTAACATTTTCATTAATTACTATTTTTTATGTAATTATTTTTATATTGTTTTACTTTCTTTTTTATCCAAGAAAATGTTTTTTATTTATTTATCTTATTTTTTTTATTTTTTTTTAAAAAGGGCCTTATCTTCAACAGACCAGGTTGTCAATGAAATTAGATTTTTTTAAAGGGTTTTTTAAACCAGGCCCAGTCCAGATAATGTCCAAGTCGGACTCAGCAACACACACCTTCATTCATGTACACAGAAACAAATTAGGGAACACAACAGATTGCATATAATTTATAAACAAAACACTTTGCATTCCATTCGAAAGGACGTTCCCTTTAGATTTCCGATCCTTAACATTTTACATTTATCATAATTAAGCTTAAGGCCAGATTGCTGTGAAAATATGTCCAAAAGATTAAGAAGGTTCCGCAAACAATGAGGAAAAATCTTATCTTTGTGAATCAGCCTTTTCTGACATGAACTTCATCAAGAACAAACTCAGAACACGCCTCACTGATGCACATCTGCAAGACTCACTCAGAGTTGCAGTGTCAAGTTACACACCAGAGTACAACACACTAGTTAACAGCATGCAATGCCAGGCTTCCCACTAACTGACAAAGAAACAGATAACAGATTTGGTGTCCAGTTCAAAGTGTGACATGATTTAAAAATTTGAGAGTTTACTTTTGTATTTTACATGAGTTATTATTTGTACAAACATGGTGCAAAGTAATTCATGATTTGTTAAAAAATGTTAGTGGCTAGCTAGTTAAAATGGGATATTGTGATTTCACAAGACTGTCTTAGAAGTGATCATTTGAAAATGTTCAATTTGAAAAATGTGCACTTAGAGAAAATATAAAAATAAAGTGTTGCATATTGATATTTATCTGTTTCTATATATATTTATTGTGAGAAATCATTAAGATGATCAGTGTTTCCACAAAGATAAATATCATTAATTATTAATAATAACAGAGTTAAAGGTAAATTGAGCAAATTGGCTACTTCTGGCAATTTATTTAAGTGTGTATCTAACTGGTAGCCCTTCGCATTAATCACTACCCAAGAAGTAGCCCTTGGTTTCAAAAAGGTTGGTGACCCCTGCTTTAAAGCATAACCAAGCATGCATCACTATAGCTCTTGTCTCAAAGTAGGTGTACTGTCACCACCTGTCACATCACACTGTGACTTATTTTAAAGTTTTTGGTGTTTTCCTGTGCGTAGTGTTTTAGTTATTGTCTTGCGCTCCTATTTTGGTGGCTTTTCCCGTTTTATTGGTGTTTTCCTGTAGCAGTTTCATGTCTTCCTTGAACGTGATTCTCTGCATCTGCTTTGTTTTAGCAATCAAGAATATTTAAGTTGTTGCTATCTTTGTTTGTGGGGACAATGTTGATTGTCATGTCATGTTCGTATGTACTTTGTGGACGCTCCAAACGCTGTAAGTCTTTGCTGTCGTCCAGCATTCTGTTTTTGTTTACTTTGCAGCCAGTTCAGTTTTAGCTTCGTTTTGCGTAGCCATCCCTAAGCTTCAACGCCTTTTCTTAGCGGCACTTGCCTTTTGTTTATTTTTGGTTCAAGCATTAGATACCTCTTTACCTGCACACTGCCTCCCGCTGTCGTCTGCA
Source organism: Entelurus aequoreus (assembly GCF_033978785.1). Lineage (NCBI taxonomy): Eukaryota > Metazoa > Chordata > Actinopteri > Syngnathiformes > Syngnathidae > Entelurus > Entelurus aequoreus. The sequence continues at coordinate 42,043,083 of NC_084752.1, read as the reverse complement.
TGTTGTGATCACGACAAACCATGTTCCCGACATCTACAAAGCAATTAGCTACCTGCTGCCACCTACTGATATGGAAGAGTATTACACGGTTACTCTGCCGATCTCTAGACAGCACAGACATTTAACAACGGCACGATTGCGGATTATAATTAACGGTTTGCAAAAAATATTTTCAACCCAACTAGGTGAGATTACATAATCTCACACGGCACACCAAACAATATCACACGGTACACTAGTGTTGAAAAACACTGATCTAGGGTCAGATTCTATGTAAAATCTATTGGAAAATTGACTTGGGTGGCGCAGAAAGGAAACTCTGGAAAAAAGTTAGCTACCTCAGCTATCGTGTGCTAAATTAATGAACCTACGTCCTTAGATTTAGGACAATGATGTAGAAAAGTGGTACAGTACATACAGTATATCAAGTCATGACTACTTAGGAAGCCATAGTTCTGTCAAATCGTATCCATTCCCTGGGGATTACACCGAGCACGCACCCAAACACAAGAATCAAGGACATGGTGATCGATTACACCAGGGAGGCTAACTAATCGCTTAAAGGGAGCAAGTCTGAGGTCATTAGTGTTACAGTGACGGACGAGAGATGAGGCCATCACTGTGCATATTGGATGGGCCAGACAGTTGGAGTTGGGAACGGAGCAAAAGGAGGCCATCTTTGTCACAGAGGATTAACCGTCACACGACCGGGAAGGTGAGATAACGCTTCACCACGTCCCTCTAAAGCGCCGCATGACCTCGATGGCAGGTCGTGAAGGGAGTGGGGAGGGGGGGGGGGTCACTTGTAATGTTTTCCATCAAGCAGTACAATTCGGTTCCATTCGCCACGCTACGGTTCGGATGGGTAAATCTTGATCAAGCTTGCGTTTGTGACAGCCACTTAAGCTACGCTAACATTTTCTGTAAACAACCCCACAATTAAGGCGGAAACTTCTCTTACTGACAAAATTCAAAATGTTGTCCTCTCCAGCTTCTCAGGCAAATCATATAGTTGATGTAGATGCCCATAGCGGCTGTTCAGATTTACTTTACAAAAGAGAAGTGTAGGATACTTCTCTTGTTGCCTTATTTGTATTTGACTTTATTAAATGCATTTATATTAGAAACACAACATGTGTATATAACAAAGGGTGCAAAGTCTGCAGGCAGTAGGAAACACCTGGTTAAGTGTAGGGAGTAAAACTGATGGCAGTCTAAAGTTCAAGATTTTTGGAGCTCTTTGTTCAGTGGATCAGATGTTTGATGAAGCTCTGTGTCTATCTACCACCACTACTGTTTTCTGTTTATTTGTTACTGACTGTGGCAGGACACCTCTGCCTCTGTTTCACTTTATGTTGCTGGTAAATAATATGGTTGTAGTAGTAGGCTAAAGTTAAATTATTTAGTATGCACTAATTAAAGGGGCAGAGCTTTGAGACATTTTAGCTTTTATATTTTATAAGATATATTTTTTGTAAGAACAACAATTAATAAATATATTTCAGTGAATAACTTATTGTTCAAATCTGTATATAAATATGTACATAAAGTGTTGTAATTATATTGTAAAATGGATGGATGGATGGATGGACGTTTAAAACAAAACTGTTATTAATTAGTAAGTATGCATTTTTTGAGCCTTTTTAGAGAAAATCTAATCATTGTAGTACATTATGCAAATTACGCGATGATGTCAGGGTGACCACGCCCATAGCCACGCCCCCACCGCCACAGGTATCTTGGCAGTTTATGGGAAACACTGACACTACCGGTCTATCACAAAAATATTAGAATATTCAATAAGTCAATTAACCGAAGACAAATTAAAATGAACGTCGGTAAGTTTTGGGGACTACTGATTTATGTTTTTTGTAAAAATAGCATGCAAAATTTATTTTCTTTAAAACTGTGAGAAGTCCCACACGATCGATGCCATTTTACTTTACATTGAGCTCGGGGGTGCTTGACTTGCTCACCCTAACCAACCTTTTTTTTGTTTGTTTGTTTGTTTTTTTAAATCAAAGCTATTCTTTAATATTATCTGATTTATCAATTTATATTTTCTTCCTCTGCAATCAAAACCGAATTGCACTGCTGGGGTCGATACGATCAATAAAAAGGATATCGAAAAGTGGGACAGGACAGGACCCAAAAAATGCGTAATAAACTGAACTGTTTTGTGCCAACAAAGCCTAAATGTAGAATTTATGAATGGTTCCAAAAAACATTAGCATGAAAAATATGTCAACATGACGTCAGGCACTAGCAGGGAAGGAATGTCATCCACGTTTACTGTTGCGTCCACCAGCCACGTCCTTTTGGGCCTTGTCTCGTCCAATCACCATAGCGAGTGTTGAGGGGGAACTGAAGTTTGTCCTCGAAAGTGTCATCCACCCCCCAACAGTAGAAATAATGGCTCAGCAACACGGTGCCAACTAAGGCTGAAAAGAACGTTTGAAAGGCAGCAGTTGACATCACACAATAGAACACAATAGAGCTCCATTGTTGGACCCCCAGACACCCTTCTCCACTGACTGCCACGCCCCCAAAACAACTCCACCTCTTTGTGTGTCTGCTTTGTTTTTATCAAGAGTTTTGCTGTACAAACAAACTTTTGGTCCAAGAGTTGAAAGAAAGTGAATTGAACAAATTCCAGGTGGATGGTGTTGGATGGTCACCCATGACAACGGGCGGCCATGCACACATTTTTCGGCTGTTGACCTAAATGTTGGTAATCCAGACTTGGCCCTGAAAAATATCAGAAGGAGGGAGGCGTTGTGCGGCCCTTGCTAATCCGCCTGCCAGTCTTTGATTGATTGATTGATTGAGACTTTTATTAGTAGGTTGCACAGTGAAGTACATATTCCGTACAATTGACCACTAAATGGTAACACCCGAATAAGTTTTTCAACTTGTTCCACTTAAATTGATTCATGATACAGATATATACTATCATATATACTATCATCATAATACAGTCATCACACAAGATAATCACATTGAATTATTTACATTATTTACAATCAGGGGTGTGGAAGGGGGGGGTGTAGGATATGGACATCAAGTAGTGGACATAGAGAGAGAGAGCGAGAGAGAGAGAGAGAGAGAGAGAGAGAGAGAGAGAGAGAGAGAGAGAGAGAGAGAGAGAGAGAGAGAGAGAGAGAGAGAGAGAGAGAGAGAGAGAGAGAGAGAGAGAGAGATCAGAAGGCATAAGAAAAAGTATCTGCATTTGATTGTTTACATTTGATTATTAGCAATCCGGGGAGGGTGTTAGTTTAGGGTTGTAGCTGCCTGGAGTTGAACTTTTATTGCGGTTTTGAAGGAGGATAGAGATGCCCTTTCTTTTATACCAAATGGGAGCGCATTCCACATTGATGTGGCATAGAAAGAGAATGAGTTAAGACCTTTGTTAGTTCGGAATCTGGGTCTAACGTGGTTAGTGGAGCTCCCCCTGGTGTTGTGGTTATGGCGGTCATTTACGTTAAGGAAGTAGTTTGACATGTACTTCGGTATCAGGGAGGTGTAGTGGATTTTATAGACTAGGCTCAGTGCAAGTTGTTTAACTCTGTCCTCCACCTTGAGCCAGCCCACTTTGGAGAAGTGGGTAGGAGTGAGGTGGGATCTGGGGTGGAGGTCTAGAAGTAACCTGACTAGCTTGTTCTGAGATGTTTGGAGTTTAGATTTGAGGGTTTTGGAGGTGCTGGGGTACCAGGAGGTGCATGCGTAATGGAAAAAGGGTTGAACGAGAGTTCCCGCCAGAATCCTCAAGGTGCTTTTGTTGACCAGAGAGGAGATTCTGTAGAGAAATCTCGTTCGTTGGTTAACCTTTTTGATTACCTTGGTTGCCATTTTACCACAGGAAAGGTTAGCCTCTAGAATGGAACCTAGGTAGGTGACCTCATCTTTCCTGGTGATAACAATGTCACCCACTTTTATGGTGAAGTCATTGACTTTCTTAAGGTTGATGTGGGACCCAAACAGGATGGATTCTGTTTTACCCAAGTGTATGGATAGTCCTCAAGTGTGAAGATACTTTAATATGATAAAGAATTCAAACCTCCATGGTATACTGTATGTATAAAGCGGGGGTCAGCAACCCGCGGCTCTTTAGCGCCGTCCTAGTGGCTCCATGAAACATTTTTTCAAAAGAATCAGAAATGGAAAAAAATGGGGGGAAAATATTTTTTTTAGTTTTAGTATGTCTTTTTATTGAGAACAAACATGACACAAACCTTCCCAATAGTTAGAAAGTCCACTATTTAACGTTTGTATGTATGCTACATCGTTTTGTTCTACTAATTTTGGCGGTTCTTGAACTCACCAAAGTGTGGACTGTGACGCAATAGTGTGTTTACATGTAAAATCTTCCACTCCTTCTTTGTCTTGTTTTGTCCACCAAAAGTTTTATGCTGCGCGTGAATGCACAAAGGTGCGCTTTGTTGATGTTATTGACCTGTTGGAATGCTAATCAGGCATATTTGGTCAGTGCATGGCTGCAAACTACTCAATGCTATTTAGGCTAGCTGTATGTACGTATTGCATCATTATGCCTCATTTGTAGCTATATTTGAGCTCATTTAATTTCCTTTACTTACATCCTCTTTGTATATAATTTAGATTTGCATGTCTCATGACACATTATCTGTATGTAATAGTGGCTGCATTTCTCATAGTTGTTTGTGTGCCATGTTGTTCCAGACCACAGCAAACGTTCCCCAGCTTGCAAAGATTGTAATAAATATATTAGAAGACGACACCCTGCAGTTTCCTTTACCTTAGACACACACATCTATACCTTTGGCCATTAAAAGCCAGCAATTACCAGGAGTTAGCTCACCCTCTAAGTAGCCTCGGATTTGCTAATGGTTTCTAATGTATTAAAAATGTGTAGAATAAATATTAAATTTCAACATTTCTGTCAATTTTGCTTCAGCCTGCGACACATAGTCATTTTGATAGTAGGCTAATAGTGTTTTTCAACCTTTTTTGAGCCAAGGCACATTTTTTTCATAAAAAAAATACGGCGGCACACCACTAGCAGAAAAAGTTAAAAAAATGAAACTCCACCAGGTTGTCTTGCCTTATTTTGAGTTTGTTGTTGTTTCCTGTGTGTAGTGCTTTACTTCCTGTCTTGCGCTGTTATTTTGGTGACTTTTCCTGTTTGGTTCTCCTGTAGCAGCTTCACGCCTTCCTTTTGAGTGCTATTGCCCGCACCTGCTTTGTTTTGGCAATCAAGACTATTTAAGTTGTGCGTACGCTATCCTTCTTTGTGGGGACATTGTTGATTGTCATGTCATGTACGGCATGTGCTTTGTGGACGCCGTCTTTGCTCCACACGCTGTAAGTTTTTGCTGTCGTCCAGCATTCTGTTTTTGTCGACTTTGTAGCTAGTTCAGTTTTACTTTTGTTTTACATAGCCATCCCTAAGCTTCGGTGCCTTTTCCTATTTTTGGTCTAAGCTTTACATATCTTTTTACCTGCACGCTGTCTCCGGCTGTGCTCTGCGTATTGGGATCACGACAAACCATCCTTGACACGTTCCCACTTCTACAAAGCAATGAACTACCTGCTGCCACCTACTGGTATGGAGTATTACAAGATTACCCTGCCAAGCTCTACACAGCACAGGCAGTAGACAACGGCACATTATTATGATTATTGATTTGCAAAAAATATTTTTCGGACCAATTAGGTGAAGTTGCATAATTTCCCACGGCACACCAGACAATATCCCGCGGCACAGTGGTTGAAAATCACTGGGCTAATATATCTAATATAGACACTTACATCATGTGTTGCCTTCATTATAAGACTTGTATACGGCTTTTCATTTTTTGAGGCTCCAGACAGATTCGTTTTTTGTATTTTTGGTCCTATATGGCTCTTTCAACGTTTTGGGTTGGCGACCCCTGTATAGTGGTAGATCACTGGTAACACGAGTGCTAGTTTCGGGTATTGGGGCCAGAAGGGCGGCGGCATTACTAAAAGTGTGTCACGTGACATAACGCCAGGGTCTATCAATGTCACGCTAACGGGAGGCTGCCATCCCTGAGTTTGATCTACAAAGCGGCCGAGGGCGGTTCTCCAATTCTCAGAACAGAGACTGGCGCGTGATCTCGGGATACATCAAAATGGTGACGACTTCCGTGCAGCGGGCGTGGGATCGATTCCCACTCTGCGCCTCATATGCGACCGCATTGTGATTGACTGGCAACTGATACCATGCATAGTACACTGGCACAGGCTGCAGTCAAGGCCAACACCCTTAACAGCATCATTAGTATAGAAAATGGATGTATGGTATATAACTGGGCGATATATCGATTTTATCAATATATTTTTTGTTGCGGACGATTTAATAATAATAAAATAAAAAGTTTCGTCTCCTCTTGCTTTGGAATACTTTTTGTCTCTTAGCAGCTTCCGTAGCTTGCAGCCAGTTCAGTTATAGTTTCGTTCTGTCTAAGCTTCAATGCCTTTTCTTAGGGGCACTCACCTTTTGTTTATTTTTGGTTTAAAGGCCTACTGAAATGAGATTTTCTTATTTAAACGGGGATAGCAGATCCATTCTATGTGTCATACTTGATCATTTTGCGATATTGCCGTATTTTTGCTGAAAGGATTTAGTAGAGAACATCGACGATAAAGTTTGCAACTTTTGGTCGCTGATAAAAAAGCCTTGCCTGTACCGGAAGTAGCGTGACGTCACAGGTTGTGGAGCTCCTCACATCTGCACATTGTTTACAATCATGGACGCCAGCAGCGAGAGCGATTCGGACCGAGAAAGCGACGATTTCCCCATTAATTTGAGCATGGATGAAAGATTCGTGCATGAGGAAAGTGAGAGTGAAGGATTAGAGGGCAGTGGAAGCGATTCAGATAGGGAAGATGCTGTGAGAGGCGGGTGGGACCTGATATTCAGCTGGGAATGACTAAAACAGTAAATAAACACAAGACATATATATACTCTATTAGCCACAACACAACCAGGCTTAATTTAATATGCCACAATTTAATACCGCATAGCAAACACCTCCCCCCTCCCGTCCAAATAACCCGCCAATACAACTCAAACACCCGCACAACACACTCAATCCCACAGCCCAAAGTACCGTTCACCTCCGCAAAGTTCATACAGCACATATATTTCCCCAAAGTTACGTACGTGACATGCACATAGCGGCACGCACGTACATGCAAGCGATCAAATGTTTGGAAGCCGCAGCTGCGTACTCACGGTAGCGCATATCCAACTCAAAGTCCTCCTGGTAAGAGTCTATGTTGTCCCAGTTCTCCACAGGCCAATGGTAAAGCTTGACTGTCATCGTTCGGGAATGTAAACAATGAAACACCGGCTACGACGTAGCCGCTACGTGTTTGTGTTGCTGCAGCCGGCCGCTAATACACCGCTTCCCACCTACAGCTTTCTTCTTTGCTGTCTTCATTGTTCATTAAACAAATTGCAAAAGATTCACCAACACAGATGTCCAGAATACTGTGGAATTTTGCGATGAAAACAGACGACTTAATAGCTGGCCACAATGGTGTCCCAAAATGTCCGTTACAATCCGTGACGTCACGCGCAAACGTCATCTTACCGAGACGTTTTCAGCAGGATATTTCGCGGGAAATTTAAAATTGCACTTTATAAGTTAACCCGGCCGTATTGGCATGTGTTGCAATGTTAAGATTTCATCATTGATATATAAACTATCAGACTGCGTGGTCGGTGGTAGTGGCTTTCAGTAGGCCTTTAAGCAGAAGATACCTTTTTACCTGCACGCTGCCTCCCGCTGTTTCTGACTTCTACAAAGCAATTCGCTACCTGCTGCCACCTACTGATATGGAAGAGTATTACACGGTTACTCTGCCGCGCTCTAGACAGCACCGACACTCAACAACAACACATCATTTGCAGACTATAATTACTGGTTTGCAAAAAATATTTTCAACCCAAATAGGTGAAATTAGATACCGTAATTTCCGGACTATAAGCCGCACCAGCTAAATTTAGGGGAAAATACAGATTGCTCCATATATAAGCCACACCCGACTATAAGCCGCAGGGTTTTGATGTGTAATTAGCGTAGTATATAGGGGTTCCTGCTACCACGGAGGGGATTGTCGGGACAGAGATGACTGTTTGGGAACGCAAAGCGTCCCATTTATTAACAATAAATCTTTCAATCATTCAATCAAACTTTCACATCTTTGACATGGCGAACAGCATTCGTGCAGAGTACAAATAATACAACGGTGCAAAGTCATACAAAGTGCTCGCCTGTACGTTATCAAAATAACCAGCCTACCGGTATATGAAAAGTCAGTCTTTAATCATTGTGTCATCGTCTTCCTCCTGCGTACTAAAACCACCGAAATCCTCTTCATCTGTGTCGGAGAAGAACAGGCCGTAAATAAGCCGCACCCTTGTATAAGCCGCAGGGACCAGAACGAGGGGAAAAAGTAGCGGCTTATAGTCCGGAAATTACGGTAATCTCCCACGGCACACCAGACTGTATCTCGCAGCACAGTGGTTGAAAAACACTGCTTTAGAATATTCATTCAAGTAAGTATGTTGCATAATAGAAAACAGCCTTTCCTACATGGACCACCATTATTACTTTGTGCTCGTCAGAGGTGATACTATCAACAACATTCTAATTATCCCTGCTCCCACTCATTTCCCGTCACATTTTCCGTGTCTTTCGAAAAAGAGAGTGAACCCCCTGGGTCATCGAAGGCCGCGAAAACCAAATTGATCTCTTAAAATTATCACCAAAAAAAAAGGACACTAAAGTCACTTTGTAACTCACGGCAAAAGAAAATCAACGATTTAGTCAATTATGCGAGTCACAGTACAATCAAGAGTCAGTCTAAAGAGGAGCTCTAAGACAAGACAGAGCAGCACTTTGTCCACAAGAACACACACACACACACACACACACACACACACACACACACACACACACACACACACACACACACACACACACACACACACACACACACACACACACACACACACACACACACACACACACACACACACCTGACAGCTGAGCTTCAGCGCTGCCTTCCAACTTATTGGTCTAATTATTCGATGGTGGCATGGGGCTCCAGTGTGGGGAGGGGGAGCAAGTGGGCACGTGTGACACCGTGTGTGTGTGTGTGTGTGTGTGTGTGTGTGTGTGTGTGTGTGTGTGTGTTAGTGGGAGGGGCCATGCTATCTGGCAGGAACCTGTGATTTGATTTTTTGTGAGAGAAGCAGATGGCAGGCTGCAGCTGGGGAAGACTGTGGGTGGGGGGGGTGTTGGAGTCTTCAGTGTTTATTATGAGTGACTCAAGTGACCAAGCGAAGAGCCTTCTAGAAAATAAAAGCAGTCTTTGGACTCTTTGGGACCATCTTTATGGGAGGTATGGCAAACAGTGTATACTCGTTAAACTAAGTTGTTATTGCCCCACATAGTGGCCACTGGTGTTTAATTAATTATTAGGGCGCAGGTGTTTATTGGAGAACTTTATTTCGGCAGAAGTATTTTTTAATGATATTAAAGAATGTTGTGCATTTACCTATTTTTTCCACAAACATAATTATACAAAGTACAGTATAAGTACATCTACTCTTTATTTTAGGACTACTCTTTATTTTATGCTGCCCTTATTTTGCTGCAGCTGTCACATATACTGTAATATTGTACATGGTATTTGTTATGCATTGTATATATAATATAATAATATAATATATCAATATATATAATATGCAAATATTACATATATGTTATATTGCTACTATGGTACATTTTTAGTCTACTTTATACGAGAAATGTCCGATAATATCGGTCTACCGATATTATCGGCCGATAAATGCATTAAAATGTAATATCGGAAATTATCGGTATCGTTTTTTTTATTATCAGTATTGTTTTTTTTAATGTATTTTTTATTTTTTTATTTTATTAAATCCACATAAAAAACACAAGATACACTTACAATTAGTGCACCAACCCAAAAAACCTCCCTCCCCCATTTACACTCATTCACACAAAAGGGTTGTTTCTTTCTGTTATTAATATTCTAGTTCCTACATTATATATCAATAAATATCAATACAGTCTGCAAGGGATACAGTCCGTAAGCACGTGCTGCTGGTCCACTAATAGTACTAACCTTTAACAGTTAATTTTACTAATTTTCATTCATTACTAGTTTCTATGTAACTGTTTTTATATTGTTTTACTTTCTTTTTTATTCAAGAAAATGTTTTTAATTTATTTATCTTATTTTATTTGATTCATTTTTTTAAAAAGTACCTTATCTTCACCATACCTGGTTGTCTAAATTAGGCATAATAATGTGTTAATTCCACGACTGTATATATCGGTTGATATCGGTATCGGTTGATATCGGTATCGGTAATTAAAGAGTTGGACAATATCGGCATACCGGATATCGGCAAAAAGCCATTATTGGACATCCCTACTTTATACCTTTTGTTTTTGCCTCTTTTTGTGCACTTGTGTGCGTGATCCTTTCCATCCTTATCCTTTCAGTCCTTTGTAACTGACCTACTGTGTGGAACAATTTCTCTTGTGGATCATTAAAGTTTGTCTAAGTCTATATACTATAGCAGCACTACTCGTTTTGTGGTCATGACACACTTGATTCGTAAAAACGAGACTCGCTCGAGAATTAGTACAGTGCACATGTAGACGCATAAAGTTCTCCCTCGTCAACTTCCCGCCCTTTATCATGTCTCTCAAGCACAAGGCGGACTCCCTCCAAAACAACAAAACCACCAGAAATTTCTCAGAAAGTTGAGAAACACCAATTTTGGCATTTATTCATCAAAATGATGGCAGTTTTTCAGACATGGCATCTACACTGCAAAATATTATGGTTTAAAATGTTTTTTTCTTGTGTTGGACGAACAAGATTACCTTATTAAATAATGCACTTTAAAATGAGCAAAATAATTTGCCAACAGAACGCATGAAACAAGTAAAATTACGTAATGGCAAATTTTATTGTTTGTTGCCAAATTATTTGACTTATATTATATTATTATTGTATTATTATATTATATTATTATATATTATATTATTATATATTATAAAATTTATAATAATATATTATATATTATTACATATTGTATTATTATATTATTATTATATTATAGCCACAACGAGGATGTCGTTGTGGCTTGTGCAGCCCTTTGAGACACTTGTGATTTAGGGCTATATAAATAAACATTGATTGATTGATTGATTAGATATTCTAGTAAGCAGTACCTCGGAATACAAGTTAAATTGGTTCTGTGGATTAGATTAGATTGAAAAACTCAAATTGCGAAATAACGTCGGCCATTGAAATGGATTGAAATCCATTTAAAAGATGCGAGAAACTAGAGATGTCCGATAATATCGGACCGCCGATATTAAATCGGCCGATAAATGCTTTATAATGTAATATCGGAAATTTTGGTATCGGTTTGAAAAAGTAAAATGTATGACTTTTTAAAACGCCGCTGTACGGAGTGGTACACGGACGTAGGGAGAAGTACAGAGCAGATGCGTCTCCCAGTCATACTTGCCAACCCTCCCCATTTTCCCGGGAGACTCCCGAATATCAGTGCCCCTCCCGAAAATCTCCCCGGGCAACCATTCTCCCGAATTTCTCCCGATTTCCACCCAGACAACAATATTGGGGGCGTGCCTTAAAGGCACTGCCTTTGCGTGTCGGCCCAGTCACATAATATCTACGGCTTTTCACACACACAAGTGAATGCAAGGCATACTTGGTCAACAGCCATACAGGTCACACTGAGGGTGACCGTCTAAACAACTTCAACACTGTTACAAATATGCGCCACACTGTGAACCCACACCAAACAAGAATGACAAACACATTTCGGGAGAACATCCGCACCGTAACACAACATAAACACAACAGAACAAATACCCAGAACCCCTTGCAGCACTAACTCTTCCGGGACGCTACAATATACCCCTACCCACCCACCTCAACCCCGCCCACCTCAATCTCCTCAAAATTCCAAGCTGCTGTTTTGAGGCATGTTAAAAAAAAGAATGCACTTTGTGACTTCAATAATAAATATGGCAGTGCCATGTTGGCATTTTTTTTCCATAACTTGAGTTGATTTATTTTGGAAAACCGTGTTACATTGTTTAATGCATCCAGCGGGGCATCACAACAAAATTAGGCATAATAACGTGTTAATTCCACCACTGTATATATCGGTATCGCTTGATATCGGAATCGGTAATTAAAAGTTGGACAATATCGGAATATCGGATATCGGCAAAAAAGCCATTATCGGACATCTCATTTTAACATTTTAACATGTAACATGCCTTATAAAAAGAAAAACAAACTTTTAGATATGAAATTATAGTATAAATCAATACAATGGAATGTACTACAAACAACTACAGTAGATTTATAAAGTAATGTAATAATGTACGACATTTACCTTTGAGAGCGGACTTCTACGGTATCTCCTTCCAGCTGCTCCTCAGTCAAACACACCATCAGCAGCCTCTCCATATTTTCCATTTATAAATGTCCACCGTTTAGATATCATTTTATTGTCCTTGGCTGCTGTTATCAACTCATTCTGCTTCACTATGACGCAGACTAGCAGTGATACACTCCAACTGCGTCATCAAGTCATGTTTTTGATTATTTATTTATTTAATTCAATGAATTCTATTTACTTCCTCTTCTTAGCACTGTCCTTCAGTCACATTCTTTGTTCCGAGAAGGGGAGGCTCGTAACCCTAGTTTTTGTAAGCAATCTAAAGTTGAACAATTAGCCGAGAGACAGCTCGTATTCAAAAAACAAGTAAGCTAGGGTACTCGTACCTCGACGTTTTATGATCATTTAAAACCTTCACCTTAAATAATACTGTATGCGCTTCAAATATGCAAATTAATCTGCCAACAGAACACACGCTCTTGTTTTGTTTGCACTCCATTTCGCTTATATCTTAGTACAGTGTTTTTCAACCACAGTGCCGCGGCACACTAGAGATACAGTCTGGTGTGCCGTGGGAGATTATGTAATTTCACCTAATTGGGTTAAAAATATTTTTTGCAAACCAGTAATTTTAATTCGCAAATGTGCCCATGTTGAGTGTCGGTGCTGTCTAGAGCTCGGCAGAGTAACCCTGAAATACGCTTCCATATCAGTAGGTGGCAGCAGGTAACTACCGTAATTTCCGGACTATAGGCCGCACCTGACTATAAACTGCACCAGCTTATAGTCAGGTGCAGCTAGAATTCACCAACTCGAGTATTTCATATATATATATATATATATATATATATATATATATATATATATATATATATATATATATATATATATATATATATATATATATATATACATATATATATATATATATGTATGAAATACTTGACTTTCAGTGAATTCTAGCTATATATATATATATGTTTTATTTTATTTTATTTACATAGAAAAAAAATAAAAAATACTTGAATTTCAGTGTTCCAGTGGCTATCCATTAGATGGCAGTATTGTCCTGTTTAACTTCTCCGTTCATGATGAGTATATCATTTCGGCCGCCATGTCTGTAATTTCCTCGTTCTTCTGCTTCGTCTCCTTGTTGTGTGCGCAGTTGTGCACTCTATAAAAGCCCTAGATGTTATGACGTCTTTGGGCAGGCAAGCTGTTTATTTTGTGGGAAAGCGGACGTGAGAACAGGCTGTCCCCACTCAGTCTCAGGTCCGCATTGAGCTGGAGGGGGCGTGGCCTCCAGCTCCGGCTGAATACCGGGAGTTTGTCGGGAGAAAATCTCTGCCGGGAGGTTGTCGGGAGAGGCGCTGGATATCGGGATTCTCCCGCTAAAAACGGGAGGGTTGGCAAGTATGGCAAAGTAAACAAAAACAGAATGCTGGACGACAGCAAAGACTTACAGCGTGTGGAGCAGACGGCGTCCACAAAGTACGTCCGTACATGACAATCAACAATGTCCCCACAAAGAAGGATAGCATCCGCACAACTTCAATAATCTTGATTGCAAAGTAGATGCGGAGAATAGCGTTCAAGGAAGACATGAAACTGCTACAGGAAAATACCAACAAAACAGGAAAAACGACCAAAATAGGAGCGCAAGACAAGAAGTAAAACCCTACGCACAGGAAAACACCAAAAAATTCAAAATAAGTTACGACGTGATGTGACAGGTGGTGACAGTACACCTACTTTGAGACAAGAGCTATAGTGATGCATGCTTGGCTATGCTTTAAAGCAGGGGTCACCAACGCGGTGCCCGCGGGCACCAGGTAGCCCGTCAGGACCAGATGAGTAGCCCGCTGGCCTGTTCTAAAAATAGCTCAAATAGCAGCACTTACCAGTGAGCTGCCTCTATTTTTTTAATTTTATTTATTTACTAGCAAGCTGGTCTCGCTTTGCCCGACATTTTTAATTCTAAGAGAGACAAAACTCAAATAGAATTTGAAAATCCAAGAAAATATTTTAAAGACTTGGTCTTTACTTGTTTAAATAAATTCATTAATTGTTTTACTTTGCTTCTTATAACTTTCAGAAAGACAATTTTAGAGAAAAAATACAACCTTAAAAATGATTTTAGGATTTTTAAACACATATACCTTTTTACCTTTTAAATTCCTTCCTCTTCTTTCCTGACAATTTAAATCAATGTTCAAGTAAAAAAAAATTTTTTTATTGTAAAGAATAATAAATACATTTTAATTTAATTCTTCATTTTAGCTTCTGTTTTTTTGATGAAGAATATTTGTGAAATATTTCTTCAAACTTATTATGATTAAAATTCAAAAAAATTATTCTGGCAAATCTAGAAAATCTGTAGAATCAAATTTAAATCTTATTTCAAAGTCTTTTGAATTTCTTTTAAAAATTTTGTTCTGGAAAATATTGAAGAAATAATTATTTGTCTTTGTTACAAATATAGCTTGGTCCAATTTGTTATATATTCTAACAAAGTGCAGATAGAATTTTAACCTATTTAAAACATGTCATCAAAATTCTAAAATTAATCTTAATCATGAAAAATTACTAATGATGTTCCGTAAATTCTTTTTTTAATTTTTTCAAAAATATTCGAATTAGCTAGTTTTTCTCTTCTTTTTTTCGGTTTAATTTTGAATTTTAAAGAGTCGAAATTGAAGATAAACTATGTTTCAAAATTTAACTCATTTTTTTTGTGTTTTCTCCTCTTTTAAACCGTTCAATTAAGTGTAAATATCATTGATTATTAATAATAACAGAGTTAAAGGTAAATTGAGCAAATTGGCTATTTCTGGCAATTTATTTAAATGTGTATCAAACTGGTAGCCCTTCGCATTAATCACTACCCAAGAAGTAGCTCTTGCTTTCAAAAAGGTTGGTGACCCCTGCTTTAAAGTCATATCCAACAATTGCGACGACGACTTTTTATTGTCAATATCGGCTACTGAGTTTAATTTTTTATGTTTTCTGCTGGTGGTGTGCCTCAGAATTTGGTCAATGAAAAAAATGTGCCTTGGCTCAGAAAAGGTTGAAAAACACTGTCTTAGTTAGTTAGTTAGTTGTTAAACAATAAATATATTTTGTCCATTAAAAAACAATGGCTCTCAGGGCGTGGCCCGAGGTCCGTGAATGATGACAATGTAAAATTATGTCATCTTTTAATGCAGATGGGCCACATTAATCTTGTTTGATTGGGTGGGTCTCATGTGTTTAAGGACCTCACCTCATTCGTAACACCCGAGACGTTCATGACACGTCCCAGATGGATGGATTTCATCCAAGACAGCCTCACGCGAACTAACCAGCAGGAGGCGGCGGCCGGGCTGAACAATGTAGGCGGAAACCAAGGTTACAAACATGACAGGAGGCTCAAACGTGTATTCATTAGTGCCTTGTTGAGGTGAACTGTGGCGTGTAATTGTGTGCGCTGGACAAAATGAGCTGACCACAGCTGAAGACGATTAAGTGCAATCGTTTGCTAAAGAGATACAACTTTCATCCATCTGCTACAACAGAGCTCATTGTGCAATATTTCTTGTCGCTTACATTATATTGAAATGTCCTGACTACGCTTATGTCTCAGCACGCTACAATACCCTAAATCAGGGGTGCCTAAAAGCTGCATACCGAAAAACTAAAGGGTTAATACATGTGGTGCAATAAATACACTGTAACCCAGTGTTTTCCAACCTTTTTTGAGCCGAGGCACATTTTGTGCGTTTAAAAAAATGCGGAGGCACACCACCAGCAGACATCATTAAAAAACTAAACTCAGTTGACAGTACAAAGTCGTCGTCCCAATTGTTGGATATGACTTTAAAGCATAACCAAGCATGCGTCACTATAGCTCTTGTCTCAAAGTACCGTATTTTCCGCACCATAAGCCGCACCTAAAAACCATAATTTTTGTCAAAAGCAGACAGTGCGGCTAATAACCCGGT
>NC_084752.1:42004107-42019107 GCF_033978785.1 Entelurus aequoreus | reverse complement strand
CATAAGGTAATCAAAAATGTGAAAAATGTAGAAAGTTTCAGTACAATTGCATTGTGGGGGCCCGCCACAAATAAATATGGACAAGTTGATTTGGCGCTACCTGGTCGCCCCTGCTTATGAACACATGATAACACACCAGGAGCCTCATGTATTAAGAGCACAAAAACCTGTCCTGCGCTCTTTTTTTTACGGCAAAAATGAGACGTATCAAGAGTGAACGGAGTACGGAAAAGTGCCCTGCCTCACGCCAACTTCATGCTTCACGTACGTGTATTTGTATTGAACCGTTTCGGTACGGGGGTTTCGGTTCGGTTCGGAGGTGTACCGAACGAGTTTCCACACGGACATATTAAGTAGCGTAACGCACGTTGTGTAAACAATGCACACTGAGGCACAACACACGGCATGCTAGCAGCTAACGGGCTAGGATAGACTGACCATACGTCCTCTTTTCACCGGACATGTCGTCTTTTGCGGGGCTGTCAGGGCGGAGTTTCTTAAATGCCTCAAATGTCCGGCATTTTGAGTTAGGGTTGAGTGTATTTTCGATGTACGTTCAGGGTTAAGAAAGGGTTAAAAACAAAACAAATTGTGCGCGCAGCAGCATTGGTGAGGGAGGGGCAGAGACAGAGAGAGAGAGTTATGATAAACGCGCATGCGTCGCCAGGCTCTGCTTTTTATCCATAGATTTATCACATTTAATTTTTTATTATCTATAGCAGGGGTGTCAAAAGTGTGCCCCGGAGGCCATTTGCGGCCCACAGCTAATGTTTTAAAGGCCCACGGCACATTCTAAAAATACTATTCAAATAAACAAAAACATAACAAAGGTGAAATAAAAAAGCTGAAAGGCCTACTGAAATGAATTTTTTTTATTTAAACGGGAATAGCAGATCCATTTTATGTGTCATACTTGATCATTTCGCGATATTGCCATATTTTTGCTGAAAGGATTTAGTAGAGAAAATCGACGATAAAGTTCGCAACTTTTGCTCGCTGATAAAAAAAAAACCTTGCCTGTAGCGGAAGTAGCGTGACGTCACAGGAGCTAGTATTCCTCACAATTCCCCGTTGTTTACAATGGAGCGAGATTCGGAGTGACAAAGCGACGATTACCCCATTAATTTGAGCGAGGATGAAAGATTTGTAGATGAGGAACGTTACAGTGAAGGACTAGAGAGGCAGTGATGGACATATCTTTTTTTGCTCTGAGCGTAACTTAGGTACAAGCTGGCTCATTGGATTCCACACTCTCTCCTTTTTCTATTGTGGATCACGGATTTGTATCTTAAACCACCTCAGATACTATATCCTCTTGAAAATGAGAGTCGAGCACGCGAAATGGACATTTAAAGTGACTTTTATCTCCACGACAATACATCGGTGACACACTTAGCTACTGAGCTAACGTGATAGCATCGTTCTCAAATGAAGATAGAAACAAAAGAAATAAACCCCTGACTGGAAGGATAGACAGAAGACCAACAATACTATTAAACCATGTACATGTAACTACATGGTTAAAAATTCTCAGCCTGGTAAGGCTTAACAATGCTGTTGCTAACGACGCTAAGGCTAATTTAGCAACTTAGCAACCGGACCACACAGAACTATGATAAAAAAATTTGCGCTTCACCTACGCCAGCCAGCCCTCATCTTCCCATCAACAGCCGTGCTCACCTGCGTTCCAGCGATCGACGGCGCGACGAAGGACTTCATCCGTGGGTTTGGCGGCAAGCATCGGCTAGGCGTAGTAAGTAGTCCTTGTTGTGTTGCTGTAAGTATTGTACTTAGCCGCTAATACACCGATCGATCCCACCTACAACGTTCTTCTTCGCAGCCTCCATTGTTCATTAAACAAATTGCAAAAGATTCACCAACACAGATGTCCAGAATACTGTGGAATTTTGTCGAAGAAAACAAGAGGTTTTTGTATCGGGTCCGATGGGGTCCAACCACTTCCGTGGATTTTGTGACGTCACGCGCATAAATCATATCCAAAGGAGTTTTTCAACCTGAAGTGTGTCGGGAATTTTAAAATGTCACTTTATAAGTTAACCCGGCCGTATTGGCATGTGTTGCAATGTTAAGATTTCATCATTGATATATAAACTATCAGACTGCGTGGTCGCTAGTAGTGGCTTTCAGTAGGCCTTTAAGGGTTAAATGTCTTTTAGAAAAAGTTGCAATGTTGACTAATAAAACAAAGCTGTTTTTTTTCTTTCAAACTGTCATTGCTCAAAACATAATATTGAATCAAATTCAATGTTATTATGAATTATTGACCTATCCAAGGTTCCCATTACTTCACATCAAATATTCCACTTAGAAAAATATTTTTGGTGGAAGTTTTGTAAATTTGGTAAATAAATAACCCAAAAATGTATATTTTGTTGTTTTCTTACTGTACTGAAAATGAACCGAATCGTGACCTCTAAACCGAGGTACGTACCGAACTGAAATTTTTGTGTACCGTTACACCCCTACGATATACCGTAATTTTCGGACTATAAGCCGCACCTGACTATAAGCCGCACCAGCTAAATTTAGGGGAAAATACAGATTGCTCCATATATAAGCCGCACCCGACTATAAGCCGCAGGGTTTTGATGTGTAATTAGCGTAGTATATAGGGGTTCCTGCTACCACGGAGGGGATTGTCGGGAGAGAGATGACTGTTTGGGAACGCAAAGTGTCCCATTTATTAACAATAAATCTTTCAATCATTCAATCAAACTTTCACATCTTTGACATGGCGAACAGCATTCGTGCAGAGTACAAATAATACAACGGTGCAAAGTAATACAAACTTTACCTTTAACTTTAACTTTAAAGTGCTCGCCTGTACATTATCAAAATAACCAGCCTACCGGTATATGAAAAGTCAGTCTTTAATCATTGTGTCATCGTCTTCCTCCTGCGTACTAAAACCACCGAAATCCTCTTCGTCGGTGTCGGAGAAGAACAGGCCGTATATAAGCCGCACCCTTGTATAAGCCGCAGGGACCAGAACGAGGGGAAAAAGTAGCGGCTTATAGTCCGGAAATTACGGTAGTCATTTTCTATATCGCACAGAGACAAACCCACGATATATCCAGAATATTCCATACATCGCCCAGCCCTGCTTACTGTCATCAAGTTAAAAACGTTTCTGGATTACATTCTGACAAAAAAATTGCATATCCGTCCAAATAGTGGGGTATATCCTTCAGCAAATTTAAAAAAAATTAGAATCAAGATGAATAAGAATCGCGATTCGGATGTGAATTTATTTTTTGTGCACTCCTAGTAAATAGACCCATTGGAGGCTCTGGACGCCCTCCAAGAGTTGTTCAATGCCCCTTCAAGAGCATTTGTTGTCTCATTTCTTTGTTTATATTGAGACTCTTTTGTGGTTCCTGTCAACTGAGCTGGTTTTGACCACATCTGCTGTCCACACGAGGAGCGCGGGTGTTGCTGCACCTGTGATCCCATCACCACCAGGGAGAGAGCATCACAATAGACTGGGATGGTAATGGTCCTACAATCAGCCTCCCAAACAGTTAACTGACAGCCCCAATTATGATGGTCCCCTGCCTCCTTCTGTGGCCTAGCTATTTAATTAGCCATCTTAATAAAAGCAAGTATCAAGGGACGCAAGGCTCTGTTGGTTCCTCTCGACACACATCAGAAAGTGTCATGCACTGGATTTCATATAGTCCGCCTGGCTTTAAAGGATTGTACTGCCTTTAAGCAGCTATTCACATGCACACCACCTGATCAGCGCTGGCCGTGGTTAGGCAGCCTTCTTTTCTCCGAGGGGAGGAAACATTTGCGTGTTGTTCACTCCTCGATTGGAATGTTGGCAGATAAATTCCAAATGCTTTGCTTTGGACAAATGCCAATGCAGCAGCAGCTCATGCGGCGGTGCAGGCAGAGGACAATGTCACCGAGGCCCATTCGGTCTTTTGTTTCAGTACTTAGGTGACCTCCTGATACAAAGTGAGTGCACCTCTCACAATACTAGGCCTGCGCCGAATACACATTTTGCTTGACAATATATTGACCTACAAATTATTGCCAAAAAACAGTATTATTGTCAACATTATTTTTATTTTTTTAATTTTCTCATTCAATGAGTTTTCTTTATTTTTTTTGTCCTGTTCAGCTTCTCAGGCAAATCACATAGTTGATGTAGATGCCCGTATCGGCTGTACAAATGTACTTTACAAAAGAGAAGTGTGGGATACTTCTCTTTGTTGCCTTATTTGTATTTGACTTTATTAAATGTGTTTATATTACCATTTGGTGCAGCCAGGCCGGAGCAGGAGGGGATAGAAAGAGAGAGAGAAAAGGAAGACAGAGGGGGAAATTGTGGGGACATGAGGGGGATAAGACAGAGAGACAAAAACAACAACAACAGAGCAACATCAGCAAATACGACATGTACAAATATGATGATAAAAGTGATAGCAGTTAGTGAAATAAATAATAATACAGAAATGACAATGAGCATTATTACACTACAAATGGAGCAATACAAATACCAATAGAAATATCACTATTGATAATGAATAATACCAATAATTTACCTCTATTATATATATATATACACTACCGTTCAAAAGTTTGGGGTCACCCAAACAATTTTGTGGAATAGCCTTCATTTCTAAGAACAAGAATAAACTGTCGAGTTTCAGATGAAAAGTTCTCTTTTTCTGGCCATTTTGAGCGTTTAATTGACCCCACAAATGTGATGCTCCAGAAACTCAATCTGCTCAAAGGAAGGTCAGTTTTGTAGCTTCTGTAACGAGCTAAACTGTTTTCAGATGTGTGAACATGATTGCACAAGGGTTTTCTAATCATCAATTAGCCTTCTGAGCCAATGAGCAAACACATTGTACCATTAGAACACTGGAGTGATAGTTGCTGGAAATGGGCCTCTATACACCTATGTAGATATTGCACCAAAAACCAGACATTTGCAGCCAGAATATTCATTTACCACATTAGCAATGTATAGAGTGTATTTCTTTCAAGTTAAAGGCCTACTGAAAGCCACTACTACCGACCACGCAGTCTGATAGTTTATATATCAATGATGACATCTTAACATTGCAACACATGCCAATACGGCCGGGTTAACTTATAAAGTGACATTTTAAAATTCCCGGGAAATATCCGGCTGAAACATCGCGGTATGATGACGTATGCGCGTGACGAAGTCCGAGTAACGGAAGTTATGGTACCCCGTAGAATCCTATACAAAAAGCTCTGTTTTCATTTCATAATTCCACAGTATTCTGGACATCTTTTGCAATTTTTTTAATGAACAATGAAGGCTGCAAAGAAGACAGTTGTAGGTGGGATCAGTGTATTAGCAGCGGACTACAGCAACACAACCAGGAGGACTATGTTGGAGCGCTAGCCGCGCTAGTCGCGCTAGCCGCCGACTTCACCTTGACTTCCTACGTCTCCGGGCCGCCAAACGCATCGGGTGAAGTCCTTCGTCCTTCTGCCGATCGCTGGAACGCAGGTGAGCACGGGTGTTGATGAGCAAATGAGGGCTGGCTGGCGTAGGTGGAGAGCTAATGTTTTTAGCATAGCTCTGTGCAGTCGGGTTGCTAAGTTAGCTTCAATGGCGTCGTTAGCACAGCATTGTTAACCTTCGCCAGCCTGGAAAGCATTAACCGTGTATTTACATGTCCACGGTTTAATAGTATTGTT
Source organism: Entelurus aequoreus (assembly GCF_033978785.1). Lineage (NCBI taxonomy): Eukaryota > Metazoa > Chordata > Actinopteri > Syngnathiformes > Syngnathidae > Entelurus > Entelurus aequoreus. The sequence continues at coordinate 42,013,401 of NC_084752.1, read as the reverse complement.
GATTTTCTATCTATACTTCCAGTCAGGGGTTTATTTCTTTTGTTTCTATATGCAGTTAAAGCAAGATGCTATCACGTTAGCTCGTAGCTAAAGCATTTCGCCGATGTATTGTCGTGGAGATAAAAGGCACTGAATGTCCATTTCGCGTTCTCGACTCTCATTTTCAAGAGGATATAGTATCCCAGGTGGTTTAAAATACAAATCCGTGATCCACAATAGAAAAAGGAGAGTGTGGAATCCAATGAGCCAGCTTGTACCTAAGTTACGCTCAGAGCGAAAAAAGATACGTCCATCGCTGCCTCTCAAGTCCTTCACTGTAACGTTCCTCATCTACGAATCTTTCATCCTCGCTCAAATTAATGGGGTAATCATCACTTTCTCGGTCCGAATCTCTCTCGCTCCATTGTAAACAACGGGGAATTGTGAGCAATACTAGCTCCTGTGACGTCACGCTACTTCCGCTACAGGTAAGGCTTTTTTTTATCAGCGAGCAAAAGTTGCGAACTTTATCGTCGATTTTCTCTACTAAATCCTTTCAGCAAAAATATGGCAATATCGCGAAATGATCAAGTATGACACATAGAATGGATCTGCTATTCCCGTTTAAATAAAAAAAAATCATTTCAGTAGGCCTTTAAAGGCTAGTTTAAAGTTATCTTCATTGAAAAGTACAGTGCTTTTCCTTCAAAAATAAGGACATTTCAATGTGACCCCAAACTTTTGAACGGTAGTATATATATATATATATATATATATATATATATATATATATATATATATATATATATATATATATATATATATTTTTTTTTTTTCCTCTAAGAGTCAATTTTTTAGGACCTCTTCATGCAACCAATGAGCTTTTGTAACCTGTAACTTGTTTTGAAAAAGTTTCATTATAATTATTATACCAAATATTACATTCGGTTTCGATCGACTACCGAATCGATTCAAAAACGAATCGTCACTCCAGGAATCGGCATCTGATCGAATCGTTAGGTGCCCAAAAATTCATACCCCTACTATCCACACCAATCATTTTATCCATCCAAATTCAAAACAAAACAATGATTTTAACCGAATTTGTTTATTCGGCAATTTGTATAAATATGAAGATCTGAACACATATTTAAACAGTCAAATAACAAAAATATGGCTCTTAAGAAGCCAGAACAGTATTTAATTATGTAATATATATAATGTGTGTTATTTATGTAATTATTCAGAACAGAGAGATTTCAGGGTGTGTAAGTATTTTTTGTTTTACATATTTAACAATACCGTAATAATAATGACAACAATGGTAATTCTGGTTACAATAACCGTAATAACACATTTTCTAATCGTTACATCCCTAGGGGGCAATAAGAAGGTTCTCTAAGGTTATATACATACATACATACATACCGTATTTCCTTGAATTGCCGCCGGGAATATAGTATTCGCCTGCCTAGAATTACAGCCGGGTCAAACTCGTTTCTCAAAATAATTAGCGCATGCTTGGCACTTCCGCCGGGTCAATTATGAGTCATTAAATGACTTTCGCCTCCTGGTGGTAGAGGGCGCTAGTGATCCTTCTTGCGACTGCTGGTACTGCAGAAGACCGGTGCTGCAGAAGAAGACAACACGCAGCAAGAGTGAGCAGCCATTGTTTGCTTCCACTTTTACCATGGAGGATTACATATCTAAAATAAAACAGTTTTCTGAACTGGACTTTCAATCGAAGCAGGAGGTAATACTTAAAGGAAGATCTCCATCGAAACAGAGAGACTTTTAAAACTGAAGAAAGATAAGGAATACTTCTATAGAAGCTGCACATGGACTCATTTATACCTAAAGGTAAGACCAAAATAACGTTTTTTTATTAAATGTGCTTTTCATGATAAGGTAAGCGCCGGAGTGAGAAGAGGTTTTAAAATAATTAGCGCATGCTTGCCAATCCTGCATGCTTTTGGTAAACGCAGGAGTGAGAAGAGGTTTTAAATTAATTAGCGCCCCGGCGGCTATTCAAGGAAATACGGTACATACATATATATTTATATTACACGCACACACTGTTAAAATCATATTGAACACTTAACAGTAAGCTCTTAAAATGAAGGTAAAAAAATAAGGAATATGTAAGAAATGGTAAATAAAGTGTAACAAAATAGTGCAAAGTGTGAAATTATAAACAGAGAAACCAAAATGAAGAATTATTTTCTGCAGGTTTCGTGCCAGTAAGTTACAGCTGTGCTCTAAAGGGTGAGCGCGGCTAAGGTGGTGTGGCAGCACCGGTCTTGATAGGGACGAGCGTCTTGCATAATTTACAGGCCACATTGGTCTCACCAGGATCCGTTTGAAGAAATCTAAAAAACTGGCATACTGTCGAAGGGACTTTTCCTCTTTCTTCATTCTTTTACGCACTCAGTTTTAGTTTCTCTTCTCACTCCATGCAAAGAATCAACCGCAAAACAACAACAAGGCGCAACCAAACATGATAGTTGACACTGTTACCTGATTGGCTGTTCGCGTGTCACTCTCACTGATCAGTAATCACTTTCTGCGTTGCTCGGTTACCAGGGAGCGAGTAACTTTGTTCATGCAACCCACCTTGCTTCGCAACTTCCGGTTTCTTCCGACGAAGAAAAACTGAAATTATCAACCGTTTTATCGAACGCATTTTTTATTGATATCGATTACGTGTCTATCGCAATATATGTTATCATTTTATCGCCCCGCCCTAGTTTGTCTTCATTACATTTTATCAGGGTTGGGACTAACGCGTTACAAAGTAAAGTTACTGTAACGCCGTTACTTTCGGCGGTAAATAGTAATCTAACGTGTTATTTTTTTTATATTCAGTAACTCAGTTACCGTTACAACATGATGCTTTACTGCGTTATTTTTTATGTAGTATCGGCTAGAAACTGAGAAGATCTGAGTGTGTTTTATTGCAGCGCTGTGGAAGAGGTGACAAGAAAGAGGCGCGCCGCGCGCTGTCTGTGTTTACTAACAAGACATCATGGCGAAGCCCGAAGCAGAGTTTTTTAACATGGAGATATTCTCAATACTTTTCTTTTGTCGACCACAAAGAAAAGAACATTTAGTTGAATGTAAGTTGTGTCTTGGATCAAAGATACTATCCTAGCAATTCAAATCTGCTGAAACAGCTACAAAAGCAACATGCTTCGACGAAGCTAGTAAAGAGAGACACACTTCACCTGCTAAGCAACAGCAGCTGGATTTTAACGAGGCACTGCGCACTGAAGGTACACACTCTCTTATATACTTTTGCTCTTTCATTCTAGACTTCTAGAGTGTTTGATTATCATATCACTCTAAATGTATAGACTATAAAGTTCACAAACATAAAGAGGGATGCTAGTGGGCCAGGCCAATCTTTCCTTATATCTAAACTAAAACTGGGGAAATGTGTAGAGTGTTCTGGGCTTCAGACATGATTTTATTTCAGAATTCCTTGAAATAAAAAAAACGCCTGGTTAGGCTTTGTGTATGTAGTGTGTGTCTTCCTTGGTTTACAGCTATGTTGTTTTTATGCTGTTTGTTACTTATGTATGTTATGTTGCAGCTATTTAAAATAGTTTTGTCATTTTGTTCTGGCCTGAAACAAATCGGCCCTTTGAAACATATCTTTGTCTTTGTGTGTTGTATGTAGACCACATTGTTTGTGTGTTGTATGTAGACCACATTGTTTGTGTGTTGTATGTAGACCACATTGTTTGTGTGTTGTATGTAGAGCACATTGTTTGTGTGTTGTATGTAGAGCACATTGTTTGTGTGTTGTATGTAGAGCACATTGTTTGTGTGTTGTATGTAGAGCACATTGTTTGTGTGTTGTATGTAGAGCACATTGTTTGTGTGTTGTATGTAGAGCACATTGTTTGTGTGTTGTATGTAGAGCACATTGTTTGTGTGTTGTATGTAGAGCACATTTTTTGTGTGTTGTATGTAGAGCACATTGTTTGTGTGTTGTATGTAGAGCACATTGTTTGTGTGTTGTATGTAGAGCACATTGTTTGTGTGTTGTATGTAGAGCACATTGTTTGTGTGTTGTATGTAGAGCACATTGTTTGTGTGTTGTATGTAGAGCACATTTTTTGTGTGTTGTATGTAGAGCACATTGTTTGTGTGTTGTATGTAGACCACATTGTTTGTGTGTTGTATGTAGAGCACATTGTTTGTGTGTTGTATGTAGAGCACATTGTTTGTGTGTTGTATGTAGAGCACATTGTTTGTGTGTTGTATGTAGAGCACATTGTTTGTGTGTTGTATGTAGAGCACATTGTTTGTGTGTTGTATGTAGAGCACATTGCTTAGCAGAGTTCAGTGGTGCAAATGCATGTCAAGTTGACCAACACATTGTATTGTTCTCCAGTGCAATAACAGTACTGAAATGAAGGCTAAAAGGGCATTAAATGGGGCCTTCAAAAAAATTAAAAAAAATAAAAATAAAAATAAAAATAAAAATAATAATAATAATAATAATAATAATTAAATAAATAAATAAATAAATATATATATATATATATATATATATATATATATATATATATATATATATATATATATATATATATAAGTAACTAAATCGTTACTTTTCACAGTAACACATTACTTTTTGGTGTAAGTAACTGAGTTACTTTTGAAATAAAGTAACTAGTAACTGTAACTAGTTACTGGTTTTCAGTAACTAACCCGACTCTGCATTTTATTGACCAACATTCACATCAGACCTGAAGTGGTCCAGGAAATGACTACCTGAACAAATGAAGTCACAAAAACAACCGAGGCATGCGGATTCACTTTATGTGAAGAAAGTCATCTGGACAAAGCTCCCTGTCTACTGACAGTTTTGGTTCTTCTTATTATAATAGTGCTTCACATAGCTGGCGTTTCATGCATATCTAACATACAATAATGAGCCATACTTCACAGTGCATCTTCAACCTTTCTTCTGTTGTGTTCCACCAGAGAACACAAGTGCATGCAGCTCCACGGCTTTCCCACACAAAAGAGCGACGGCAGGCCTCCAGCAAACTTGCTGAGCAGTGCTAAAAAAAAAAAGTTCCCCCTACGGCGTGCATTGGATGGTTGAGTGAAAGAGGACAAGAGGTAGGTCGTAGGCTTGTGAGGACAGCATTGTGAGGTCTTGAAATCCCCTTTTAATGAAGCCTTGAGGAACCCAAATATTACTCTTAATGCTGTTCAGCATGCAGATTAGTTCCTTGTGCAACTTCCCTGCACTGGGGTAATAACTTTTTATAGCCAATACAAATGATCTTGCTCATTATGGTCCCTCTAATGGCCGTAAAACCTCCCTCTCAGAACTAAGAACAAAATAACATTATTGAATCGTTTACATCGCATCTCTTTATTTACTTTTATTTTTAAACACTCCTTTTTTTGTTTCTGACCTTTTATCGGCGGTGCGGATATTTGGCATTTTGACATGGATTGGTATCAGTCCAGTAGCAATATTAAAGGCCTACTGAAAGCCAATACTACCAACCACGCAGTCTGATAGTTTATATATCAATGATGAAATCTTAACATTGCAACACATGCCAATACGGCCGGGTTAACTTATAAAGTGCAATTTTCACTTCCGGTTGAAAACGTCTAGATATGATGACGTTTGCGCGTGACGTAAACGATCGATACGTAAGTATTGGTACCCGATTGAATACAATACAAAAAAGCTCTGTTTTCATTTCAAAATTCCACAGTATTCTGGACGTCTGTGTTGGTGAATCTTTTGCAATTTGTTTAATGAACAATGGAGACTGCAAAGAAGAAAGTTGTAGGTGGGATCGGTGTATTAGCGGCGGGCTACAGCAACACAGCCAGGAGGACAGAGATGGATAGCAGACGCGCTAGCCGCCGAACTCACCTTAACTTCTGCCGTCTCGCCGACCGCATCTGTGATCGGGTGAAGTCCTTCGTCGTACCGTCGATCGCTGGAACGCAGGTGAGCACGGGTGTTGATGAGCAGATGAGGGCTGGCTGGCGTAGGTGGATAGCTAATGTTTTTAGCATAGCTCTGTGAGGTCCGGTTGCTAAGTTAGCTTCAATGGCGTCGTTAGCAACAGCATTGTTAACCTTCGCCAGGCTGGAAAGCATTAACCGTGTATTTACATGTCCATGGTTTAATAGTATTGTTGATCTTCTGTCTATCCTTCCAGTCAGGGATTTATTTATTTTGTTTCTATATGCAGTAAAGCCCGATGCTATCACGTTAGCTCAGTAGCTAAAGAGCTTCGCCGATGTATTGTCGTGGACATAAAAGTCACTGTGAATGTCCATTTCGCGTTCTCGACTCTCATTTTCAAGAGGATATAGTATCCGAGGTGGTTTAAAATACAAATCCGTGATCCACAATAGAAAAAGGAGAGAGTGTGGAATCCAATGAGCCAGCTTGTACCTAAGTTACGGTCAGAGCGAAAAAAGATATGTCTTGCAATGCATTCTAGTCCTTCACTGTAACGTTCCTCATCCACGAATCTTTCATCCTTGCTCAAATTAATGGGGTAATCGTCACTTTCTCTGTCCGAATCGCTCTAGCTGCGTTGAAAACAATAGGAAAATGTGAGGACTGACTACGTCACGCTACTTCCGGTAGGGGCAAGGCTTTTTTTTAATCAGATACCAAAAGTTGCGATCTTTATCGTCGTTCTCTACTAAATCCTTTCAGCAAAAATATGGCAATATCGCGAAATGATCAAGTATGACACATAGAATGGATCTGCTATCCCCGTTTAAATAAAAAAAATTCATTTCAGTAGGCCTTTAATATTTTATGCAGCGCTAATTTTGTGGTTAGTTTAGCACTTAGGTTGTACTCTATACCAGTTCTATTATAGTACCGCGATACTAATGAATCATATTAGGTACTATACCGCCTCTAAAAAGTACCGGTCCCCAACCCCCCGCGTCCCCGTTGTCGTCACGTCATGACATTTCTGGGTTTACGAGCAGAGGAGCATGTTCGGCAGCGCACACACACACACACAGAGTACTTACAAGCAGACACAGTGTGTAGACAGAAAAGGGAGAACGGATGCATTTTGGCTTAAAAATTAAAGATAAAGGTGAAATAACACTAAAATGCCCTCAGGAAGAGGTGCTTTAAGACATGGATAGCTAGCTAGCGGCTAATGCCCAGCCGCAGTCGGCAGTGTTTTAGCTACTTCTAAATCACTAATCCTCACCTCCATGGCGACAAATAAAGTAAGTTTCTTACAAGTAACATTATCACTGGAGGATGAGGAATAGCTAAACATGCTTCACTACACACCGTAGTGCAATATATTTATCTGAACAGTAATTTATTTACATATATATATTTATATTTATATATTTATTTATTTTATATATATACATATATATACTTATTGATTTATATATGCACCTTATTGCTTTTTATTTTTATTTTTTTTATCCTGCACTGCCATGAGCTTATGTAACGAAATTTCGTTCTTATCTGTGCTGTAAAGTTCAAATTTGAATGACAATAAAAAGGAAGTCTAAGTCTAAGCTCACAGGCATCACAATGTAAACAAATGCCATGGGTGGATCTACACCAGACATCCACTGTAATGATACCAAGTACAGGAACGTATCTAGTCGATACTACTATGATTACATCGACATTTTTAAGCATCACAAAATCTTGTTTCTTTTAAAAAAAAAAAGTATATTATGTTTACAAAGTCAGGAAATACGCCCATGGACACATGAGGACTTTGAATATGACGAATGTATGATCTTGTAACTACTTGGTATCGGATCCATACCTAAATGTGTGGTATCATCCAAAACTAATGTAAAGTATCAAACAACAGAAGAATAAGTGATTATTACATTTGAACAGAAGTGTAGATAGAACATGTTGAAACAGAAAATAAGCAGATATTAACAGTAAATGAACAAGTAGATTAATAATCCATTTTTACAGCTTGTCCCTCATAATGTTGACAAAATAATAGAATGATAAATGACAATATGCTACTGCATACGTCAGCCGACTAATTAGGAGTCTTTGTTTGTTTACTTACTACTAAAAGACAAGTTGTCTAGTATTTTCACTATTTTATTTAAGGTCTAAATTGCAATAATAAACATATGTTTAATGTACCCTAAGATTGTTTCCCTCATAATGTGTACAAAATAATAGGTGTATAAATGACACAATATGTTACTGCATACGTCAGCCGACTAATTAGGAGCCTTTGTTTGTTTACTTACTACTAAAAGACAAGTTGTCTAGTATGTTCACTATTTTATTTAAGGACAAAATTGCAATAATAAACATATGTTTAATGTACACTAAGATTTTTTGTTAAAATAAAGCCAATAATGACAATTTTTGTGGTCGCCTTTATTTGCAAAAGTACCGAAAAGTATCGAAATACATTTTGGTACCGGTACCGAAATATTGGTACCGGGACAACATTAGCACCATAAAACATCAGGGGATTTTAAAAACACCTTGATTACGTACGTGTGTCAGAGGAGCATCAATATTTGCATTTCAAAATATGGGAAATCTCCTGGAAAAATTGGTAAAAATATGAGATTTCTATACAACTCAGTTTTATAGCAGCGTATGGATTTAATACATTGTAAGGTTGAAATATTGTGAACATTTAAGTAAAAAAACAATTCTGGGCTCCCCCACATAGCTTATAGTCATTGGCGTTGTTAGGCCTATTTTAGGGGGGCTCAAGCCCCCCTAAAATGTTCTTAAGCCCCCCTAACTAATTTGGTGTTAAAAAAAATATATATATTTTTTTTTTATTTTTTTATTTTTTTACAAATACATGGCGACATATTCATTATAAAGTGGCCCGAATCTGAGTTTAGATAAATAATCATATAACCTGTCATTATTCACTCAGTTTCCCCTCACTTCATAGCGTGAGGTAGAGAGCCCCTTTAGTGCGTCGGTATCCAATCCATTCCACTTGTTCATATAGAAAATGCCCACATCACTCAAAAACCAGTCCGCATTTTCTCTGCGACCTTGCTTGCGGTCCTGCAGGTGTACGAAGCACATTAGCACACAGCAGTGCAGAACAAGAACCTTGTGTCTGCAATTGTAAATTTAGTTTTTAAGTTTTGTGTTTCTTGTAGAATCTATATAAAGTAATATACATTAGCCTATTGTTAAAATAATGAAAAAAAAACATCTTTAAATATATTTGTTTTATTGTATTGTTACATTAATAGCTGTTGTATCATTATAGGATGGCTTGTTAAACATTTCATAGGATTTTCAGAGGGTGGAAAAAC
>NC_084752.1:41901607-41999107 GCF_033978785.1 Entelurus aequoreus | reverse complement strand
AAAAAAACATTATTCCGTTCCCTGAACGTTCGCGCACGTCTCTCTCGCCTCAGTGCCATCCCCTGCTGGCAACTCCTAACCACTTAAGACACCTCTGAAGGTCTCTTAGTGGAGAGTAGGAGTGATTCTTAGACTTAAGAACGTTGATAAAAAGCTTTTATTCTTAAGTTTGAGAGTAGGACTAAATTTCGCAAATTCTCAGGACTTAAGTGTAAAATAGCACTCTAAGAAGCTTGATAAGTACGGCCCCAGACCTGGGCAAAATACGGCCAGTTATGATTTTCAATCCGGCCTGCCGGATGTTCTACATAATTTTTTCAGACTTTTAATATCAAAAGTGTATTTGCCATTATGATGTGCAGTGCTGTTTTTAAATGACCGTGAGTCTTGAACTATAGAAAGTATTTCAATGGTTGAAATCTGCACTTTTGAGTGTTATAGGAGTTATTACGGTGATCTAGGTCACAGCAGCTCAGACAAGAAACAAAGCAGAGTGGGCAGGGTTTGTTTTCAGAGCAGCCAGCCCAAAACGCTGTGTCAGGAACAGATGCGGAAGCAGATTTTTATGTGATAATATATCATATTGTAGGTGTTTATTACACTTTGCCTTCATTTTTTGCTGTTCTTTACATTTTTGTTGTGTTTTGCTTGATTGTAAAAGATACACAACTATTGAGGAGGTGGTCTGAGAAGTAAAAGAGGAGCGATGTTCATGTGTTGTTAATATTCAGTGTTTTATTGTTCATAGTTAATATTGTAAACCCAACTTTCTTTATTTGAATGTACATTTTGGGTGTCCCATTCAGTAAAAAACTTTTAAAATTCCATTGTTTTTTTTTTGAGGTGGTCGGTCATTGCGCAATCTGAGTAGCGCTGTTTTCAGATTTCAACTGTGTTTGCGTTGTTTTCATTACCACTGTACGCCAATACAGGCCTGGGCAATCATTTTGACACGGGGGCCAAATTTAGAGAAAAAAAATGTGTCTGGGGGCCGGTATATTTATTTTTAGGAACAGTAATACAAAACCTCACAATAATGTCTGATTGAATGCTAAAAACGTTAAAAAAACAGAATGGAATTTTACATTTTCTACTGAATGAGACACCCAGAATGTACATGAAAATAAAGAATGTGGGATTTACAATATTAACTATGAAGGATAAAACACTGAATATTGACAACATATGAACGTCACACCCCCTCTCCATCCACATATTTTACAATCAAGCGAAACGCAACAAACACAGCAAAATATGAACGCGAAGGGTAAAAAAACCCAGCTACAATCTGATATATGTGATATATCACTAAACTTTAGAACTTTGTTGTAAAAATCTCCTTCCGTGTCTGTCCTTGACACCCACATTTCAGGCTCTGGAAACACTCTGTGGAAACGCTCCACACCCACACTGCTTGGTACCTCGTCTGAGCTGCTGTGACTTACATTACCATAGTAACTAACTAGATGACCATAGTAACTAATTAGATGACCATAGCTGTGTTTCCCACACATTCATTTATTTGTGGCGGCCCGCCACGAAAGAATTACGTCCGCCACAAATAAAAATAAAAATGAAAAAAATAAAAAATAAAAAAATGTTTTGTCCTGTCCAGCTTCTCAGGCAAATCATATAGTTGATGTAGATGCCCATATAGGCTGTTCAGATTTACTTTACAAAAGAGAAGTGTAGGATACTTCTCTTTAAGGCTGCAGCTAACGATTATTTTTCTATCGATTAATCTATAGATTATTTTTTCGATTAATCGGTTAATCTATAGATTATTTTTTCGATTCATCTATAGATTATTTTTCCTTTTACCGATTATTTTTTTATTTTATTTTATTTAAAATGAAGATGAAAAAATAAAAGTAGGCCAGTTTTTTTCAAAAGGCATGGCTTTTATTTACAAAAAAAAAGTATGGCCACTCAGTCAACATTGACAACAACATGACAAAATATTCTGTAACAATGTAAACACTTAAAACTTTTAACATTTAACAAAATTAAAAGTAGCTTATTTGCTTTTTAATGTGCAAATATAAAAGTCAACATCCAGTGCAAATCTTAATATTCTGCAATAGTATAAGCATTTCAAAAGTAAAAGTATTGCTTATTTTGCTTTAAAATGTGCAAAAATAAAGATAAACATCCAATACAAAAAAGTGCCAATCTAAATATTCTGGAGCACTGTAAACATTAAGTATTGCTTTTAAAATGTGCAAAATAAACATCCAGTCCAACACAGTACACAATAACCAATTCTACTCATTCCAGTGAGTGACTAACAGTTGTAATGAAGAAAGGTTAGCATGTGTACATGCTTTGGTTTTCTTGTTTATAATATTCCCAGCAGCTGAAAATAGGCGCTCAGAAGGGGTCGATGTGGCTGGAACTGAGAGCTAATTAGCCTTCACCTCAAACCAGGACTGCGAGTGAGCTGAGCTGCAGTTAAGTTTCTAGAAGGTCAACGGGCTCATAGTGATGTTACTAGTAGTTGACTGGGAGGTGTTTATTATCATTTGGGGAGAGTCCGCTGCCTGATGCTCACCTGCTAAACACCTATCTGCTCCACGCTGAAGCGCTGACTACATGCGCTCTGAATACGCACTGCTGATTGGCTGATAATGCTTCGTGTGTACCAATCAGATGGTTGTGTGGGTGGGACAATGCTGCGTGTGTACCAATCAGATGGTTGTATGGGTGGGACAATGCTGCGTGTGTACCAATCAGATGGTTGTATGGGTGGGACAATGCTGCGTTCTGAGACAGAGGCAGCCGCAGAAGGAGCAAAGCAACTTGTTAAGACTTTAGCAGCTAAAGTTAGCTTTAGCTTAGAAACTCGTTCGGTACACCCCCGTACCGAACCGAAAGCCCCGTACCGAAACGGTTTAATACAAAACACATAACGTTACACCCCTAGCAGATACAAATGACACATTCATGTTTTTGTGTAATGATGACAACGTATGCTAACGCGGACGATTGACTAGTTGATGGTTGATGGTTTTCTTTTCAAATGTTCGTTCATAGCCGTTGTGCTGCTATGATAGGCCATTTACGCTCGACACTGTGCATACAACAACATTATTAGGCTGTGTATTGAAATACTCCCACACTTTTGACGACTTTTGGCGTGCGTTTTTCCCCTCGCTCGCACAGTCTGCTTTGCGCTCCGCCATGACGGTAGTGTGACGTAATTATGCGACGCGTCGACGCACAAAAACGGCGTCGACGTATTTACATAACCGATGACGTCGACTACGTCGACGCGTCGTTTCAGCCTTACTTCTCTTGTTGCCTTATTTGTATTTGACCACTACTGTTTTCTATTTATTTGTTACTGACTGCGGCAGGACACCTCTGCCTCTGTTTCACTTTATGTTGCTGGTAAATAATATGGTTGTAGTAGTAGGCTAAAGTTCAATTATTTAGTATGCACTAATTAAAGGTGGCAGAGCTTTAAGAGACATTTTAGCTATTATATTTTGTAAGATATATTTTTTGTAAGAACCACAATTAATAAATATATTTCAGTGAATAACTTATTGTTCAAATCTGTATATAAATATGTACATAAAGTGTTGTAATTATATTGTAAAATGGATGGATGGATGGACCTTTAAAACAAAACTGTTATTAATTAGTAAGTATACATTTTTTGAGCCTTTTTAGAGAAAATCATATCATTGTAGTAAATTACGCAAATTACTCGATGATGTCATGGTGACCACGCCCATAGGTATCTTGGCAGTTTATGGGAAACACTGCATAGTAACTAATTAGATGACCATAGTAACTAGTGTATCATACAGATTCCAAGCATTGAAAGACTTAGTATAGTTGAAGACTTACGGTCATTAGAAAACATGACTGCACATCATAATGGCAGCTACGCTTTACATCTTAAACATCTAAAAAAATGATTTGGGAATGTCCGGCGGGCCAGATTGAAAAGCTTAAGGGGCCGCCGGGCCTTAATTTGCCCAGGTCTGCGCCAATACATAGAACACATATTCTAACTCATCCAGAATATCAACAGTTTTGGATTGAACAAGTACTCGCGCTGCAAAAGCTCTGACAAAATTTGGCAAGTTTACACTTGACAAAACTCTACTACAAAAAATATATGGTGACTAAAATGTTCATTGGAAATGTTAATCATAATATAATACCAGCTATACATTTATTTGTGAGTCTGCTAAACATATTTTAAATTGATCGATTCGCACAGATTTTTTTGGACCCTGTTTGTTGTGATGTGACTCTGAACAGCCACACTTACTCAAATTCTGCGTCAGTTCCAGAACTAATTTCATAAATGTAATCATTTTTAAAAAAATAACTGTGAAACATCTTTTTCTGTGTTTAGGAAGCTTTTTAATGATACCAACCTTTTAAAAATGGAATAAATATTGAAAAAGTGATGACATTTTTAAAATCTTGAGCCCCATTGACTTTGTATTAAAGTTGCCGGTTTTAAACACACATAACTTTCTTAATTTTTATCAGAGGAAAACGATACTTATATCACTGGCAGTGTTTCCCATAAACTGCCAAGATACCTGTGGCGGTGGGGGCGTGGCTATGGGCGTGGTCACCATGACATCATCGAGTAATTTGCATAATTTACTACAATGATATGATTTTCTCTAAAAAGGCTCAAAAAATGTATACTTACTAATTAATAATAACAGTTTTGTTTTAAACATCCATCCATCCATTTTACAATATAATTACAACACTTTATGTACATATTTATATACAGATTTGAACAATAAGTTATTCACTGAAATATATTTATTAATTGTGGTTCTTACAAAAAATATGTCTTATAAAATATAAAAGCTAAAATGTCTCTTAAAGCTCTGCCCCTTTAATTAGTGCATACTAAATAATTTAACTTTAGCCTACTACTACAACCATATTATTTACCAGCAACATAAAGTGAAACAGAGGCAGAGGTGTCCTGCCACAGTCAGTAACAAATAAACAGAAAACCGTAGTGGTCAAATACAAATAAGGCAACAAGAGAAGTATCCTACACTTCTTTTTTGTAAAGTAAATCTGAACAGCCTATATGGGCATCTACATCAACTACATGATTTGCCTGAGAAGCTGGACAGGACAAAAAAAAAAAAATCTATTGGCGGCGGACGTAATTCTTTCGTGGCGGGCCGCCACAAATAAATGAATGTGTGGGAAACACTGACTGGAATCGTCTTTATAAGACCTGTCTGATGATGCCGGTTTTAAGTAAATCAATTAATTTGTAAACATTTACGCAGACACCAAACCTTGGGGACACCCTGGTAGCAGTTTGACCCTGTAACGCAGTGGTGTCAAACATAGGGCCCGAGGGCCGGATCAGGCCCGCGAACAGGTTTTATCCGGCCCGCGGGATGAGTTTGCCAAGTATAAAAATGAACCTGAAATTTTTGAATGAAAGAAACAGCTGTTCTAAATGTGTCCTCTGAATGTCATAATCAGTCGAGGAAATTTATCAAATTACATGAATAACATACTGTTTTTTGATTTTGATATACATTTTTTATCTTGATAGATTAAAAATTAACACTAATGAGTTGACTGATGAACATTATCACATAATGTATTCAGAAAATATAAATAACGACAAATAAAGTATATATACTATTAACCGCAATAGGTAATTGTAAAATAACCCAACAACATTATGATTTGTACAGATCCCCCTGATGAAGAACTCCCTTGGTTCTCTGGGTGCATCAGTTCAAAGCAGCCTCAGAAACCTTGGGCTTGTGTTGGGTCAGTCTAAGTCTTTGGAGGGTCACTGTCGTCAACTGACCAAAAACTGTTTTTATCACCTCAGAAATATTTCTAAAGTGAGAAATTTGTTGTCAAAATTGGATCTGGAAATGATCATTCACACGTTCATTTCATCTACTATCGACTATTGTACTTATCTCTTCAACGCTAAAGAGACTTCAGACTGTACAAAATGCGGCTGCCAGACTTTGGACCGGTGCACCCAGAGCAGTCCATATCAACTTTTATCCAGTCTTCATTTGCTTCCAGTTAAATTCCGCATTGAGTTTAAAATCTTAGTCCTGACATTCCGTGCGTTGCATGGTGGGACCCCCCAGTACATCACTGACTTGTTATGCCCCTACTCTTCAGGGTCTGCAGGCCAGGGTCTTCTAAAGATCTTGAAAATTGGTTTTAAAACCCGCGGAGACCTGGCATTGCAGGCTATAGCTCCCAGACTCTGGAACAACTTGCACCAGTCCCACCGTGAGCTTGACTGTGTTGAAACTTTTAAGAAACATTTGAAAACTTCTCGGGACAAGCAGTAGAAAATGGATGGATGGATGAAAACTTCTCTTTTTAGGAAAGCATTTAGTTAATGCACCTTTTAACTATCATTTTTAATCACCTTTGTATCCTTTTTATGACGTTGCCGTACATATCCTACGAAGTGAGACCTACACTGTTTTCTCAGATGATAAACTTGTATGAGGACTGAAATATGCTGATAGCAACCTAACCTATCCCCGCCCCCACATCCCATCCCCCGGGATTGTGCTCTGATGATTAACTTGTATGATGACTGTATTATGCTGATAGTATATATTTGTACCAGGAATTGATTTACGTGGACCCCGACTTAAACAAGTTGAAAAACTTATCCGGGTGTTACCATTTAGTGGTCAATTGTACGGAATATGTACTGTACTGTGCAGTCTACTAATAAAAGTTTCAATCAATCAATCAGTCCCTGTTGTTTTAAATGGAATTGTTGTTTTACATTACCTATGTTTTGTACAGCGCTTTGTGATTTTATCTGTGAAAAGCGCTTCATAAATAAAATGTACTTACTTACAATTTCAGAATGTGCTTGTTCTATTTTTAAACAAAGAAAACAATCTGAAGTTGTCGTTATTTTTAAGTTATCGTGCCGTGGCCCCCAATCTAAAAGGAGTTTGACCCTGTAATGGATAATTTCCATTGACCCTCGACATTCATGAATCATTGCGCTTTTATTTTGGAAACCGCCTTACCATGAATTGATTTACGTGGACCCCGATTTAAACAAGTTCAACAACTTATTCGGGTGTTACCATTTTGATTGATTGATTGAGACTTTTATTAGTAGGTTGCACAGCGAAGTACATATTCCGTACAATTGACCACTAAATGGTAACACCCCAATAAGTTTTTCAACTTGTTTAAGTCGGGGTCCACTTAAGTTGATTCATGATACAGATATATACTATCAGCATAATACAGTCATCACACAAGATAATCATCAGAGTATATACATTGAATTATTTACATTATTTACAATAATGTGTGGGATGTGGGTGGGGGGGTTAGGTTTGGTTGTTAGCAACACTTTAGTCATCAATAATTGCATCATCAGAGAAATGGACATTGAAACAGTGTAGGACTGACTTGGTAGGATATGTACAGCAAGTAGTGGACATAGAGAGAGATCAGAAAGCATAAGAAAAAGTATCTACATTTGATCATTTACATTTGATTATTAACAATTAACAATCCGGGGAGGGTGTTAGTTTAGGGTTGAAGTTGCCTGGAGGTGTTCTTTTAGTGCGGTTTTGAAGGAGGATAGAGATGCCCTTTCTTTTACACCTGTTGGGAGTGCATTCCATATTGATGTGGCATAGAAGGAGAATGAGTTAAGACCTTTGTTAGATCGGAATCTGGGTTTAACATGGTTAGTGGAGCTCCCCCTGGTGTTGTGGTTATGGCGGTCATTTACGTTAAGGAAGTAGTTTGACATGTACTTCGGTATCAGGGAGGTGTAGCGGATTTTATAGACTAGGCTCAGTGCAAGGTGTTTTACTCTGTCCTCCACCCTGAGCCAGCCCACTTTGGAGAAGTGGGTAGGAGTGAGGTGGGATCTGGGGTGGAGGTCTAGAAGTAATTTGACTAGCTTGTTCTGGGATGTTTGGAGTTTAGATTTGAGGGTTTTGGAGGTGCTAGGGTACCAGGAGGTGCATGCGTAATCGAAAAAGGGTTGAACGAGAGTTCCCGCTAGAATCTTCAAGGTGCTTTTGTTGACCAGAGAGGAGATTCTGTAAAGAAATCTTGTTCGTTGGTTGACCTTTTTGATTACCTTGGTTGTCATTTTATCACAGGAAAGATTAGCCTCTAGAATGGAACCTAGGTAGGTGACCTCATCTTTCCTGGTGATAACAATGTCACCCACTTTTATGGTGAAGTCATTGACTTTCTTAAGGTTGATGTGGGACCCAAAAGTTCCCACAAATTTAGTGGTCAATTGTACGGAATATGTACTGTACTGTGCAATCTACTAATAAAAGTTTCAATCAATCAATCCATCCAAGCCTTGGCTTACCCTCCACTATCTCGTCCAGGCTGCAGACCTTCCGGCCCCCGTCCAGGGTGTACAGGGTTCGAACCCCCTGCGGCAGGTTGACGTTGTCCGACAGGGAGCGTGTGAGCTCCATGAGCAGGGCGTCCATGGAGCGGAAGCGGTCTTGGGACACGGCGTAGACCAGACCCTTGAAGTACTTGTCTCCGTTGCGGTAGAAGCGAACCTTCCTCGCCTTCTTCTCGGAGGTGAGCGCCTGCAGAGTCCGTGTGCGGTGGAAGCTGCAGTGCGCACTGTGCGCCGGGCTGGGCGTCAGGCCGGGGACCCTGGAGCCGGCGTGGGAGCCCGACGAGCCGCTCCTCGGCGTCCGGTGAGGCTTCTCCCGCTCCTCGAAGTGTTGCAATTCAATGCTCCTGCTCAGCGACATGTTGTCACTTTTTTTTGGCACAAAGTTATCCGCGAGAAAAGCGGTGTGGGGTAGACATTATTGTCGTGCTCTTACCGACAAGAATAATAACTTTAACGGAGAAAGTGGCGTCTCCGTCCGCCTTCTCCTGCTCCTCTGACGCGGGCAGTTAGCGCCGTCAAGCTGTCCAAATCAATGCATGCGGAGGAGGGAAGCCCTCATCTTCAGGGTCCTAACGCCGAAATTGTGTTTCGCGCCTCTTTCCCCGGAAGTACACAATGAACCGCCCCTTTGTGACGTCACGGGTATAAACAACGCTCACATTGCGTACAATTTAAAATATTAAAAAAGTTATGTTTATTAAACAACAAGTAATCATTTATTTATTAATTTATTAAAATATTAAAAAAGTTATGTTTATTAAACAACAAGTAATCATTTATTACTTGTTTAATAAACATAACTTTTTTAATATTTTAAATTGTACGCAATGTGAGCGTACATGTCCGATAATGGCTTTTTGCCGATATCCGATATTCCAATATTGTCCAACTCTTTAATTACCGATACCGATATCAACCGATACCGATATCAACCGATATATGCAGTCGTGGAATTAACACATTATTATGCATAATTTGGACAACCAGGTATGGTGAAGATAAGGTACTTTTTAAAAAAATTAATAAAATAAGATAAATAAATTAAAAACATTTTCTTGAATAAAAAAGAAAGTAAAACAATATAAAAACAGTTACATAGAAACTAGTAATGAATGAAAATGAGTAAAAAAAATAACTGTTAAAGGTTAGTACTATTAGTGGAGCAGCAGCACGCACAATCATGTGTGCTTACGGACTGTATCCCTTGCAGACTGTATTGATATATATTGATATATAATGTAGGAAGCAGAATATTAATAACAGAAAGAAACAATCATTTTGTGTGAATGAGTGTAAATGAGGGAGGTTTTTTGGGTTGGTGCACCAATTGTAAGTGTATATTGTGTTTTTTATGTTGATTTAATTTAAAAAAAATAAAATAAAATAAAAAATAAAAAACATACCAATAATTTCCAATATTACATTTTAATGCATTTATCGGCCGATAATGCCGATATTATCGGACATCTCTAGTAATAATGTTCAGTTTGGTCAATGATGTTTCTGAAAGAAGCCAAATCAGGTAAATAAACAAAATACTTCTCCACTACCGCAACCATCACTAACTAATACTACTATTACTACTAGGGGTGTGGGAAAAAATCGATTCGAATTCGAATCGCGATTCTCACGTTGTGCGATTCAGAATCGATTCTCATTTTTAAAAAAATCTATTTTTTTATTTTTATTTTTTTTAAATTAATCAATCCAACAAAACAATACACAGCAATACCATAACAATGCGACCCATTGTCGGACCAGCAGCGAGCACAATCATGTGTGCTTACGGACTGTATCCCTTGCAGACTGTATTGATATATATTGATATATAATGTAGGAAGCAGAATATTAATAACAGAAATAAACAACCCTTTTGTGTGAATGAGTGTGAATGGGGGAGTTTTTTTGGGTTTGTGCACTGATTGTAAGTGTATCTTGTGTTTTTTAAGTTGATTTAATTAAAAAAAAAAAAAAACAATAAAAAAATAAAACGATACCGATAATTTCCAATATTACATTTTAATGCATTTATCGGCATTGAATCAATTTTTTCCCACACCCCTAGTAGTAATAGTAGTAGTAGTTAGTGATGGTTGTGGTAGTGGAGAAGTATTTTGTTTATTTACCTGATTTGGCTTCTTTCAGAAACATCATTGACCAAACTGAACATTATTACTATAATGGACTTCAGTATCTCCTTCCAGCTGCCTCTCCGTCAAACACACCATCAGCAGCTTCTCCACATTTAGATTTTTTTTTTTAGCATTCTTGGCTGGCGTTAGACTCCTTCTGCCTCAGTGTGGTGCAGACTAGTGTCGCCAAGTCAGAGACGCACTCTTGTCATGTTTTTTTTCATCTCACTGGGTTGACCGTGACATATGCTACGCCAACTAGTGGCAAGGATGCTTGTCACTCAAATGTTGCAACTTAAAGCATAACAGAAGACAGCTCCTATCTCGTAACACATAAGTTGAGGGACCACCGTATGTTACAGCGATGGTGGCATTTTTCTAATGACCCTGAGTATATCATACAAATACAATACATTCACTGTCATGATACCACATGACATTATTTTTATATCACTTCATGTCCTGGTGCTTTTGTTTTGGTAGTATTTCCTTTTTGGTATCTGTGTTTTGCAGCACTTTTACCTTGTGTTCCTCGTCCTGCCAGCACACCTGTTCCTCATTGTTAGTTATATTTAGTTCCACACAGGGCCGGCCCGTGGCATAGGCCGTATAGGCAAATGCTAAGGGCGGCGTCCATCAGGGGGCGCCACGCCAGTGCCACAAATGTTGGAGAAAAAAAAAAAAGAAAAAAAGTTGGTACTATTATTTCTAAATACAAAAAATAATCCCACGTTAATTAAAATGCAAAGTAAAGCCTATTTAATAGAAATATTATTTGTTACAACATTACGCCCCCCCACGGTGCGCCCCCTCCCTTCCCGTATCATGACTCTTTATGGACGTCACCACATCAAAAAATCAACACAAGATGTCAAAACGGCCAAAACTGTCAGGTGCCCAGGGAAGAAAAAAGAGAAAAGAAGAGGAGAAACGAGAAAAAGACAGAGGTAGCAGGGAGGTAACGTTAGCCTACATGAAATTATTTGTCTGTTACAGAATGTGATAGTAACCTGGCTTTTTAGCATTAAGCTAATGTTACATGATTCGGCAATTGCTAATCAATAAATAGCTAGTTCTGTTTTAACGTCGGGTTAATATTGTGGAGGGGGCTAAATTGTTATGGAAAATAATAATGTAACGTTAGGTAATTACAGTACTCCCACCTTACATTCCTCAGGGACATTTGTATTAGATCTTTTAAACAGGTGTTTTCTGTTGACATTGTTATTGCCTTCTGGTTAGCTAATATTTGCCCTGCAGGTAATAATCACTTTTCCACCCCTTTATATATTAGGTATAGTTGTAAGCCTAGTTGTTAAAGTGCACATCATTAATGTTAATTAAGCAATATCCCATGAGAGGGAATGCTGTTTTTTTAATTTGAGCACTGCTGTTATTCGGTTAAAGATAATCATAACATAACATTCTCATATAATATGTTGATTTGCTTTCTTTAAGTAAAAAAAAAGGTCAAAGACAAAGCTATTCGGTTTCTTGTGAGTATATACACTTCACTGCCGATGTGGGGGTGGTGGGGCAAGTTCGCCAAAAAATTTTAAACGGTTTAAAAAAATACTGCGCTCTGTCAAGAATGGAATAAAGCGCCGAGAGCGTATCAAAGCGTGACAAAGCTCAGCAAAGCTTGACTCAAAGCGTAGGAAAGCTTAACAGATCTTGGTTCAAAGCGCAATAGGAAGTGACTGTGATATTGACTAGTGACATTGAAACTTGATGTAAAACCAACACAGGATTACAAATCCATTCTCTTTTGCATCATTGCCTTTTTTATACGATGATCATTGTTTCTGCACTTCTGCTGTTTGATGTTGCACTTTGACATTACTGTCTATCATTTTCCTGTATGAAAATGTTAATAATAAAGAGAATATGTTACGTTTAAAAGAAATGCCTTTTATTATTGTCAACTAGCATAAGAAATTAAAGATAGATAGTTATTAAAATGACAAAGAAATAAAAGAAATGAAGATATAAAACATAATATAACGGAAAAAAAAGAGAAATTGAAAAAATAAATGAATATAAAAAATAAAAGAAATGCCTTTTATTATTGTCAACTAGCATAAGAAATGAAAGATAGATATTCATTAAGATGACAAAGAAGTAAAAGAAATGAAGATATAAAACAGTATAACGGAAAAAAAAGAGAAATTGAAAAAATAAATGAATATAAAAAATAAAAGAAATGCCTTTTATTATTGTCAACTAGCATAAGAAAGGAAAGATAGATATTTATTAAGATGACAAAGAAATAAAAGAAATGAAGATATAAAACATGATATAATGGAAAAAAAAGAGGAATTGAAAAAATAAATGAATATAAAAAATAAAATAAATGCCTTTTATTATTGTCAACTAGCATAAGAAATGAAAGATAGATATGTATTAAGATGACAAAGAAATAAAAGAAATGAAGATATAAAACATAATAAATAATAAACATAATATAACGGGGAAAAAAAGAGAAATTGAAAAAATAAATGAATATAAAAAATGTGTGGAAAACAGTATACTGAGTGTTTCACTTTTTTTTTTTAAACTTATTTGTTTATCATATTTCTCTTTTTCATTACATTATGTGTTTTATCCTGTATATAATAAAACAAAAAGAGAAATCAAAGAAATAGATAAATCTAAAAAAATGTGGGGAAAACTTAGTATACTGAGTTTTTCACTTTTTTTTTAACTTATTTGTTTATCATATTTCTCTTTTTCATTACATTATGTGTTTTATCCTGTATATAATAAAACAAAAAGAGAAATCAAATAAATAGATAAATCTAAAAAAATGTGGGGAAAACTTAGTATACTGAGTTTTTCACTTTTTTTTTTTACTTATTTGTTTATCATATTTCTCTTTTTCATTACATTATGTGTTTTATCCTGTATATAATAAAACAAAAATAAAAATCAAATAAATAGATAAATCTAAAAAATGTGGGGAAAACTTAGTATACTGAGTTTTTCACATTTTTTTCTTATTTTTGTTGTAACAATGCACAACAGAGCTTGATAATCGTGTCAGAGCCTGATTTAAAGCGTCAGGATCGCATCAAAGCGTAATAAAGTTCAATAAAGTGTAATAAAACGTATCAAAGCGTGATTCAAAGCGTATCAAAGCGGGATCAAAGCGGCATCAAATCGTGAGGAACGGTAACAAAGTGGCAACTAATTCGTATCAGAGCGTATCAAAGCATAACATTACTTCGGAGATCGGGATATTCGTGGAAAAATTGACAAAAATGACGGCGCTTTGCTCGCCGCTTTAAAGCGCGGCAAGCGCCGTTGGTGTGAACCAGGCATAATAAAGGTGACAGGTGATGAGATAACAAGGCCCACCTGGGCCATCTACTCACCTGTCGCTGTCTTCGAGGCCGGTCCTTGCACACCCCGTTCCGCGGCAGGCCCGCAGGCCACGCCCCCCTCCACAGACGCACTTTGGCCTAAAAACTGACGATAAAGGTGAAGTCATAACACTGAAACACCCTCAGGAAGAGGTGCTTTAAGACATGGCTAGCTAGCTAGCAGCTAGCATCTATCCACAGTGTTTTAGCTACGTTTAAATCACTAATCCTCGCCTCCATGGCAACACAAAGTGAGTTTCTTACAAGTATCATTATCACTGCAGGAGGAGGAATAGCTGAACATGCTTCACTACACACCGTAGGAGGATACAATAGCTCACCGCCGTCACAATGTAAACAAACGCCATGGGTGGATCTACACCTGACATCCACTGTAATGATACCAAGTACAAGCGCGTATCTAGTCGATACTACTATGATTACATCGATATTTTTTAGCATCACAAAATCTTTTTTTTTCTTTTTTTCTTTCAAGTTATATTATGTTATTAAACTCAGTAAATACGTCCCTGGATACACGAGGACTTTGAACGTGAATATGACCAATGTATGATCCTGTAACTACCGTACAAGTATAAGTCGCTCCGGAGTATAAGTCGCACCGGCCGAAAATGCATAATAAAGAAGGAAAAAAACATATATAAGTCGCACTGGAGTATAAGTCGCATTTTTGGGAGAAATGTATTTGATAAAAGCCAACAGCAAGAATAGACATTTGAAAGGCAATTTAAAATGTCTAAAGAATAGTGAACAACAGGCTGAATAAGTGTACGTTATATGAGGCATAAATAACCAACTGGTATGTTAACGTAACATATTATGGTAAGAGTCATTCAAATAACTATAACATATAGAACATGCTATACGTTTACCAAACAATCTGTCACTCCTAATCGCTAAATCCCATGAAATCTTATACGTCTAGTCTCTTACGTGAATGACATCAATAATATTATTTCATATTTTACGCTAATGTGTTAATCATTTCACACATGCCCGTATGTGGGCTCTGTACCGAGGATGTCGTTGTGGCTTGTACAGCCCTTTGAGACATTTGTGATTTAGGGCTGTATAAATAAACATTGATTGATTGATTGATTGATAAGTCGCTCCTGAGCAGGCCCGGCCCTAACCAATCTGGCGCCCTAGGCAAGATTTTAGGTGGCACCCCCCCCCCCCACATCGGCAGTGAAGTGTATATACTCACAAGAAACCGAATAGCTTTGTCTTTGACCTTTTTTTTACTTAAAGAAAGCAAATTAACAATCAGAATAGTTAACAAGATTAAAAAAATATGAATAAATAAATGAATACAAAAAATAAAAAATTAATATATGAAATACAATATTTTTTACATACATAAACACAAAATAAAACGTGTCAACAAGTTGCATAAAATAAATTAAAAATACAATATAAATAAGGCACTGCACAAAACAAGATATCAAACCAGTATGACTTTAACAACTATATTACAAAAAATTGGGATCCTACAGAGTTCTCTATTTGTGCTTTTTAATATTGCATTGACTAGAATGACTTACAAATGACTGTGCACCAGGGAGTACTGTAATTACCTAACGTTACATTGTTATTATCCATAACAATTTAGCCCCCTCCACAATATTAACCCGACGTTAAAACAGAACTAGCTATTTATTGATTAGCAATTGCCGAATCATGTAACATTAGCTTAATGCTAAAAAGCCAGGTTACTATCACATTCTGTAACAGACAAATAATTTCATGTAGGCTAACGTTACCTACCTGCTACCTCTGTCTTTTTCTCGTTTCTCCTCTTCTTTTCTCTTTTTTCTTCCCTGGGCACCTGACAGTTTTGGCCGTTTTGACATCTTGTGTTGATTTTTGATGTGGTGACGTCCAAAAAGAGTCATGATACGGGAAGGGAGGGGGCGCACCGTGCGGTAACAAATAATATTTCTATTAAATAGGCTTTACTTTGCATTTTAATTAACGTGTGATTATTTTATGTATTTAGAAATAATAG
This sequence comes from Entelurus aequoreus, assembly GCF_033978785.1. Classification (NCBI taxonomy): domain Eukaryota; kingdom Metazoa; phylum Chordata; class Actinopteri; order Syngnathiformes; family Syngnathidae; genus Entelurus; species Entelurus aequoreus. The sequence continues at coordinate 41,983,177 of NC_084752.1, read as the reverse complement.
TACCAACTTTTTTTTTTTTTTTTCTCCAAGATTTGTGGCACTGGCGTGGCGCCCCCTGATGGACAGCGCCCTTAGCATTTGCCTATACGGCCTATGCCACGGGCCGGCCCTGCTCCTGAGTATAAGTCGCACCCCCGGCCAAACTATGAAAAAAACTGCGACTTATAGTCTGAAAAATACGGTAGTTACATGAATCATTAGCAATGCAGCAGCCTAGTTTTGAATGGCAGGGTCCCTGCTATCACATGTTGATACAAATATAACTGGTACTAAAATTATTTTGATACTTTTTGGTACTTTTCTAAATAAAGGGGACCCTAAAAAATCTCAATATTGGCTTTATTTGAACAAAAAAAATCTTAGGGTACATAAAACATGTTTCTTATTGCAGTTAAGTCCTTAAATAAAATAGTGAACATACTAGACAACTTGTCTTTTAGTAGTAGGTAAGCAAACAAAGACTCCTAATTAGTCTGCTGACGTATGCAGTAACATATTGTGTCATTTATACACCGCATTTTTCGGAGTATAAGGCCAAACTATGAAAAAAACCGCGACTTATAGTCCAAAAAATACGGTACTTGGTATGGGATCCCTACCTAAATGTGTGGTATCATCATCAAAACTAATGTAAAGCATCCAAACAACAGAAGAATGAGTGATTATATCATTTGAATGGGCATTTTGCGTTGTTTTCAAGCAAGCTGAGGAAACGTTGACATGTTTAGTGTTCTCCATTGAAATACTGTTTGTGTATGTTCTATTTCCACAAGCTTCTTCCCATCCCGAAGTCGGCCAGCTGTGTCGGACGTGCCAAATGAGGGAGGAAGTGAGTGCACAGAAAGCCAATTGGAGCACTTTTCCTGCAGGCAAGCATGCAGGATATCCTGCACAAAACATGAGCAGAGTCCCACTCTCCTGTATAAACAACAAACAGGCAGAAGAAGTCTTCAATCTGGCCTTTGTGTTTCCTCCAAGCTGTTAGCACAACTACTGCCCTCTAATGAGGAACAAAGAGCTTGGGGGAAACATTGTACTGTAACACATGTGATCCCTTGCAACCCCGCACAGCTCGCCTTTTGATGCTATCTTTTTTGAATAAATGTAGGAGTCATGATCAAAGGCCGTAGCACAAACTGAATTATTACAGACACATTTCTGTCTTAAAGCCTCTAGCGTCCTCTAGTGACCAAATTAGGAAGATGCTAGAATGACACTGAGGTCAAAACTGTTAAGCCTGCACTCTCACACACACACATTATATATATATATATATATATATATATATATATATATATATATATATATATATATATATATATATATATATATATACACTACCGTTCAAAAGTTTGGGGTCACCCAAACAATTTAGTGGAATAGCCTTCATTTCTAAGAACAAGAATAGACTGTCGAGTTTCAGATGAAAGTTCTCTTTTTCTGGCCATTTTGAGTGTTTAATCGACCCCACAAATGTGATGCTCCAGAAACTCAATCTGCTCAAAGGAAGGTCAGTTTTGTAGCTTCTGTAACGAGCTAAAGTGTTTTCAGATGTGTGAACATGATTGCACAAGGGTTTTCTAATCATCAATTAGCCTTCTGAGCCAATGAGCAAACACATTGTACCATTAGAACACTGGAGTGATAGTTGCTGGAAATGGGCCTCTATACACCTATGTAGATATTGCACCAAAAAACAGACATTTGCAGCTGGAATAGTCATTTACCACATTAGCAATGTATAGAGTGTATTTCTTTAAAGTTAAGACTAGTTTAAAGTTATCTTCATTGAAAAGTACAGTGCTTTTCCTTCAAAAATAAGGACATTTCAATGTGACCCCAACTTTTGAACGGTAGTGTGTGTATATATATATATATATATATATATATATATATATATATATATATATATATATATATATATATATATATATATATATACAAACGTGAACTTCTTTTTGGACAATTTTGCAGCCGAATACGCCAAATTCATATAACATGACATAGGCCAACGTATGACTCAGAGTCAGCCCATGTTAACTACAGAACCATAACTTAAAAGGGTTGGCTGAACAATTATAAGGATTGGGCGGCCGGGCAGGCCATGGCTAATGTTGCCTGGTGGTGATGGGATCGGCAGTTCTTTTGACTGTACTGAATCACTAGAATCTGTTCCTTAAAATGGTTCATTTAAAAAATTCGTTCACCGAATCCCCCCCACCCAAAATAAAAAATTCGGGGGGTGGGGGGCGTGCGTAGTACAGTACAGTGCAGACATTCGCGGGAGAAGCAGCAAATAGGCGCCCACACAACACTACCGCCCCTCCCTGAATCACGTTCGCGAACGACACAACACTAAGGGGGCGCCCCTTAGTACAGTACGTAGTACAGTACAGTGCAGACATTCGCGGGAGAAGCAGCAAATAGGTAAACGCGAGTCCCCACGCACTGCGTAGGGACTCGCGTTAATCTAACAACAACAACAACAGTTGCAGTAGAAGGGATAATAATAATAATAATAATAATAATAATAATAATAATATGAATCAGAATTGATCCCCAAGGAGAAATTTATTTTTGTTACAATAACTTTGTAAATAATAGCCTATGTATGTGTACATACATTAGTTATTATTTTTATTTTAAATCTTCTCAAAACAGCCTGCCCTACACTTTACCCCCCGCCAGTAGACTGCTAGTAGACTAGTAGTCTACTCTCATAACTTTATGTGTTGAGATAATGGGGACGTGTGTTTGTTTTCATGTGGCTTGTTTTCATGGGATCGGCAGTTCTCTTGACTGTACTGAATCACTAGAATCAGTGACTGACACAGCGCCACACTGTGGCCGCAGTTCAGTACGTGAACCGAATCACTTCTGCAGTTCTTTTGACTGTACTGAATCACTAGAAGCAGAGACTGACACAGCGCCACACTGTGGCCGCAGTTCAGTACGTGAACCGAATCACTTCTGCAGTTCTTTTGACTGTACGAATCACTAGAATCAGTGACTGACACAGTGACTGACACAGTGACTGACACATCAGTGACTGACACAGCGCCACACTGTGGCCGCAGTTCAGTACGTGAACCGAATCACTTCTGCAGTTCTTTTGACTGTACTGAATCACTAGCATCAGTGACTGACACAGCGCCACACTGTGGCCGCAGTTCAGTACGTGAACCGAATCACTTCTGCAGTTCTTTTGACTGTACTGAATCACTAGCATCAGTGACTGACACAGTGCCACACTGTGGCCGCAGTTCAGTACGTGAACCGAATCACTTCTGCAGTTCTTTTGACTGTACGAATCACTAGAATCAGTGACTGACACAGCGCCACACTGTGGCCGCAGTTCAGTACGTGAACCGAATCACTTCTGCAGTTCTTTTGACTGTACGAATCACTAGAATCAGTGACTGACACAGCGCCACACTGTGGCCGCAGTTCAGTACGTGAACCGAATCACTTCTGCAGTTCTTTTGACTGTACGAATCACTAGAATCAGTGACTGACACAGCGCCACACTGTGGCCGCAGTTCAGTACGTGAACCGAATCACTTCTGCAGTTCTTTTGACTGTACGAATCACTAGAATCAGTGACTGACACAGCGCCACACTGTGGCCGCAGTTCAGTACGTGAACCGAATCACTTCTGCAGTTCTTTTGACTGTACGAATCACTAGAATCAGTGACTGACACAGCGCCACACTGTGGCCGCAGTTCAGTATGTGAACCGAATCACTTCTGCAGTTCTTTTGACTGTACGAATCACTAGAATCAGTGACTGACACAGCGCCACACTGTGGCCGCAGTTCAGTACGTGAACCGAATCACTTCTGCAGTTCTTTTGACTGTACGAATCACTAGAATCAGTGACTGACACAGCGCCACACTGTGGCCGCAGTTCAGGACGTGAACCGAATCACTTCTGCAGTTCTTTTGACTGTACGAATCACTAGAATCAGTGACTGACACAGCGCCACACTGTGGCCGCAGTTCAGTACGTGAACCGAATCACTTCTGCAGTTCTTTTGACTGTACTGAATCACTAGCATCAGTGACTGACACAGCGCCACACTGTGGCCGCAGTTCAGTATGTGAACCGAATCACTTCTGCAGTTCTTTTGACTGTACGAATCACTAGAATCAGTGACTGACACAGCGCCACACTGTGGCCGCAGTTCAGGACGTGAACCGAATCACTTCTGCAGTTCTTTTGACTGTACGAATCACTAGAATCAGTGACTGACACAGCGCCACACTGTGGCCGCAGTTCAGTACGTGAACCGAATCACTTCTGCAGTTCTTTTGACTGTACTGAATCACTAGAAGCAGTGACTGACACAGCGCCACACTGTGGCCGCAGTTCAGTACGTGAACCGAATCACTTCTGCAGTTCTTTTGACTGTACTGAATCACTAGAAGCAGTGACTGACACAGCGCCACACTGTGGCCGCAGTTCAGTACGTGAACCGAATCACTTCTGCAGTTCTTTTGACTGTACGAATCACTAGAATCAGTGACTGACACAGCGCCACACTGTGGCCGCAGTTCAGTACGTGAACCGAATCACTTCTGCAGTTCTTTTGACTGTACGAATCACTAGAATCAGTGACTGACACAGCGCCACACTGTGGCCGTAGTTCAGTACGTGAACCGAATCACTTCTGCAGTTCTTTTGACTGTACGAATCACTAGAATCAGTGACTGACACAGCGCCACACTGTGGCCGCAGTTCAGTACGTGAACCGAATCACTTCTGCAGTTCTTTTGACTGTAGGAATCATTAGAATCAGTGACTGACACAGCGCCACACTGTGGCCGCAGTTCAGTACGTGAACCGAATCACTTCTGCAGTTCTTTTGACTGTACTGAATCACTAGCATCAGTGACTGACACAGCGCCACACTGTGGCCGCAGTTCAGTACGTGAACCGAATCACTTCTGCAGTTCTTTTGACTGTACTGAATCACTAGCATCAGTGACTGACACAGTGCCACACTGTGGCCGCAGTTCAGTACGTGAACCGAATCACTTCTGCAGTTCTTTTGACTGTACGAATCACTAGAATCAGTGACTGACACAGCGCCACACTGTGGCCGCAGTTCAGTACGTGAACCGAATCACTTCTGCAGTTCTTTTGACTGTACGAATCACTAGAATCAGTGACTGACACAGCGCCACACTGTGGCCGCAGTTCAGTACGTGAACCGAATCACTTCTGCAGTTCTTTTGACTGTACGAATCACTAGAATCAGTGACTGACACAGCGCCACACTGTGGCCGCAGTTCAGTATGTGAACCGAATCACTTCTGCAGTTCTTTTGACTGTACGAATCACTAGAATCAGTGACTGACACAGCGCCACACTGTGGCCGCAGTTCAGGACGTGAACCGAATCACTTCTGCAGTTCTTTTGACTGTACGAATCACTAGAATCAGTGACTGACACAGCGCCACACTGTGGCCGCAGTTCAGTACGTGAACCGAATCACTTCTGCAGTTCTTTTGACTGTACTGAATCACTAGAAGCAGTGACTGACACAGCGCCACACTGTGGCCGCAGTTCAGTACGTGAACCGAATCACTTCTGCAGTTCTTTTGACTGTACTGAATCACTAGAAGCAGTGACTGACACAGCGCCACACTGTGGCCGCAGTTCAGTACGTGAACCGAATCACTTCTGCAGTTCTTTTGACTGTATGAATCACTAGAATCAGTGACGGACACAGCGCCACACTGTGGCCGCAGTTCAGTACGTGAACCGAATCACTTCTGCAGTTCTTTTGACTGTACTGAATCACTAGCATCAGTGACTGACACAGCGCCACACTGTGGCCGCAGTTCAGTACGTGAACCGAATCACTTCTGCAGTTCTTTTGACTGTACGAATCACTAGAAGCAGTGACTGACACAGCGCCACACTGTGGCCGCAGTTCAGTACGTGAACCGAATCACTTCTGCAGTTCTTTTGACTGTACGAATCACTAGAATCAGTGACTGACACAGCGCCACACTGTGGCCGCAGTTCAGGACGTGAACCGAATCACTTCTGCAGTTCTTTTGACTGTACTGAATCACTAGAAGCAGTGACTGACACAGCGCCACACTGTGGCCGCAGTTCAGTACGTGAACCGAATCACTTCTGCAGTTCTTTTGACTGTACGAATCACTAGAATCAGTGACTGACACAGCGCCACACTGTGGCCGCAGTTCAGTACGTGAACCGAATCACTTCTGCAGTTCTTTTGACTGTACTGAATCACTAGAAGCAGTGACTGACACAGCGCCACACTGTGGCCGCAGTTCAGTACGTGAACCGAATCACTTCTGCAGTTCTTTTGACTGTACGAATCACTAGAATCAGTGACTGACACAGCGCCACACTGTGGCCGCAGTTCAGTACGTGAACCGAATCACTTCTGCAGTTCTTTTGACTGTACGAATCACTAGAATCAGTGACTGACACAGCGCCACACTGTGGCCGCAGTTCAGTACGTGAACCGAATCACTTCTGCAGTTCTTTTGACTGTACTGAATCACTAGCATCAGTGACTGACACAGCGCCACACTGTGGCTGCAGTTCAGTACGTGAACCGAATCACTTCTGCAGTTCTTTTGACTGTACGAATCACTAGAATCAGTGACTGACACAGCGCCACACTGTGGCCGCAGTTCAGGACGTGAACCGAATCACTTCTGCAGTTCTTTTGACTGTACGAATCACTAGAATCAGTGACTGACACAGCGCCACACTGTGGCCGCAGTTCAGTACGTGAACCGAATCACTTCTGCAGTTCTTTTGACTGTACTGAATCACTAGCATCAGTGACTGACACAGCGCCACACTGTGGCCGCAGTTCAGTACGTGAACCGAATCACTTCTGCAGTTCTTTTGACTGTACGAATCACTAGAATCAGTGACTGACACAGCGCCACACTGTGGCCGCAGTTCAGGACGTGAACCGAATCACTTCTGCAGTTCTTTTGACTGTACTGAATCACTAGCATCAGTGACTGACACAGCGCCACACTGTGGCCGCAGTTCAGTACGTGAACCGCATCACTTCTGCAGTTCTTTTGACTGTACGAATCACTAGAATCAGTGACTGACACAGCGCCACACTGTGGCCGCAGTTCAGGACGTGAACCGAATCACTTCTGCAGTTCTTTTGACTGTACTGAATCACTAGAATCAGTGACTGACACAGCGCCACACTGTGGCCGCAGTTCAGTACGTGAACCGAATCACTTCTGCAGTTCTTTTGACTGTACTGAATCACTAGCATCAGTGACTGACACAGCGCCACACTGTGGCCGCAGTTCAGTACGTGAACCGAATCACTTCTGCAGTTCTTTTGACTGTACGAATCACTAGAATCAGTGACTGACACAGCGCCACACTGTGGCCGCAGTTCAGGACGTGAACCGAATCACTTCTGCAGTTCTTTTGACTGTACGAATCACTAGAATCAGTGACTGACACAGCGCCACACTGTGGCCGCAGTTCAGTACGTGAACCGAATCACTTCTGCAGTTCTTTTGACTGTACGAATCACTAGAATCAGTGACTGACACAGCGCCACACTGTGGCCGCAGTTCAGTACGTGAACCGAATCACTTCTGCAGTTCTTTTGACTGTACGAATCACTAGAATCAGTGACTGACACAGCGCCACACTGTGGCCGCAGTTCAGTACGTGAACCGAATCACTTCTGCAGTTCTTTTGACTGTACTGAATCACTAGCATCAGTGACTGACACAGCGCCACACTGTGGCCGCAGTTCAGTACGTGAACCGAATCACTTCTGCAGTTCTTTTGACTGTACGAATCACTAGAATCAGTGACTGACACAGCGCCACACTGTGGCCGCAGTTCAGGACGTGAACCGAATCACTTCTGCAGTTCTTTTGACTGTACGAATCACTAGAATCAGTGACTGACACAGCGCCACACTGTGGCCGCAGTTCAGTACGTGAACCGAATCACTTCTGCAGTTCTTTTGACTGTACTGAATCACTAGCATCAGTGACTGACACAGCGCCACACTGTGGCCGCAGTTCAGTACGTGAACCGAATCACTTCTGCAGTTCTTTTGACTGTACGAATCACTAGAATCAGTGACTGACACAGCGCCACACTGTGGCCGCAGTTCAGGACGTGAACCGAATCACTTCTGCAGTTCTTTTGACTGTACTGAATCACTAGCATCAGTGACTGACACAGCGCCACACTGTGGCCGCAGTTCAGTACGTGAACCGCATCACTTCTGCAGTTCTTTTGACTGTACTGAATCACTAGCATCAGTGACTGACACAGCGCCACACTGTGGCCGCAGTTCAGTACGTGAACCGAATCACTTCTGCAGTTCTTTTGACTGTACGAATCACTAGAATCAGTGACTGACACAGCGCCACACTGTGGCCGCAGTTCAGTACGTGAACCGAATCACTTCTGCAGTTCTTTTGACTGTACGAATCACTAGAATCAGTGACTGACACAGCGCCACACTGTGGCCGCAGTTCAGTACGTGAACCGAATCACTTCTGCAGTTCTTTTGACTGTACGAATCACTAGAATCAGTGACTGACACAGCGCCACACTGTGGCCGCAGTTCAGTACGTGAACCGAATCACTTCTGCAGTTCTTTTGACTGTATGAATCACTAGAATCAGTGACTGACACAGCGCCACACTGTGGCCGCAGTTCAGTACGTGAACCGAATCACTTCTGCAGTTCTTTTGACTGTACTGAATCACTAGCATCAGTGACTGACACAGCGCCACACTGTGGCCGCAGTTCAGTACGTGAACCGAATCACTTCTGCAGTTCTTTTGACTGTACGAATCACTAGAAGCAGTGACTGACACAGCGCCACACTGTGGCCGCAGTTCAGTACGTGAACCGAATCACTTCTGCAGTTCTTTTGACTGTACGAATCACTAGAATCAGTGACTGACACAGCGCCACACTGTGGCCGCAGTTCAGGACGTGAACCGAATCACTTCTGCAGTTCTTTTGACTGTACTGAATCACTAGAATCAGTGACTGACACAGCGCCACACTGTGGCCGCAGTTCAGTACGTGAACCGAATCACTTCTGCAGTTCTTTTGACTGTACGAATCACTAGAATCAGTGACTGACACAGCGCCACACTGTGGCCGCAGTTCAGTACGTGAACCGAATCACTGCTGCAGTTCTTTTGACTGTACTGAATCACTAGCATCAGTGACTGACACAGCGCCACACTGTGGCCGCAGTTCAGTACGTGAACCGAATCACTTCTGCAGTTCTTTTGACTGTACGAATCACTAGAATCAGTGACTGACACAGCGCCACACTGTGGCCGCAGTTCAGGACGTGAACCGAATCACTTCTGCAGTTCTTTTGACTGTACGAATCACTAGAATCAGTGACTGACACAGCGCCACACTGTGGCCGCAGTTCAGTACGTGAACCGAATCACTTCTGCAGTTCTTTTGACTGTACGAATCACTAGAATCAGTGACTGACACAGCGCCACACTGTGGCCGCAGTTCAGGACGTGAACCGAATCACTTCTGCAGTTCTTTTGACTGTACGAATCACTAGAATCAGTGACTGACACAGCGCCACACTGTGGCCGCAGTTCAGTACGTGAACCGAATCACTTCTGCAGTTCTTTTGACTGTACTGAATCACTAGAAGCAGTGACTGACACAGCGCCACACTGTGGCCGCAGTTCAGTACGTGAACCGAATCACTTCTGCAGTTCTTTTGACTGTATGAATCACTAGAATCAGTGACTGACACAGCGCCACACTGTGGCCGCAGTTCAGTACGTGAACCGAATCACTTCTGCAGTTCTTTTGACTGTACGAATCACTAGAATCAGTGACTGACACAGCGCCACACTGTGGCCGCAGTTCAGGACGTGAACCGAATCACTTCTGCAGTTCTTTTGACTGTACGAATCACTAGAATCAGTGACTGACACAGCGCCACACTGTGGCCGCAGTTCAGGACGTGAACCGAATCACTTCTGCAGTTCTTTTGACTGTACTGAATCACTAGAATCAGTGACTGACACAGCGCCACACTGTGGCCGCAGTTCAGTACGTGAACCGAATCACTTCTGCAGTTCTTTTGACTGTACTGAATCACTAGCATCAGTGACTGACACAGCGCCACACTGTGGCCGCAGTTCAGTACGTGAACCGAATCACTTCTGCAGTTCTTTTGACTGTACGAATCACTAGAATCAGTGACTGACACAGCGCCACACTGTGGCCGCAGTTCAGTACGTGAACTGAATCACTTCTGCAGTTCTTTTGACTGTACGAATCACTAGAATCAGTGACTGACACAGCGCCACACTGTGGCCGCAGTTCAGGACGTGAACCGAATCACTTCTGCAGTTCTTTTGACTGTACTGAATCACTAGAAGCAGTGACTGACACAGCGCCACACTGTGGCCGCAGTTCAGTACGTGAACCGAATCACTTCTGCAGTTCTTTTGACTGTACGAATCACTAGAATCAGTGACTGACACAGCGCCACACTGTGGCCGCAGTTCAGTACGTGAACCGAATCACTTCTGCAGTTCTTTTGACTGTACTGAATCACTAGAAGCAGTGACTGACACAGCGCCACACTGTGGCCGCAGTTCAGTACGTGAACCGAATCACTTCTGCAGTTCTTTTGACTGTACGAATCACTAGAATCAGTGACTGACACAGCGCCACACTGTGGCCGCAGTTCAGTACGTGAACCGAATCACTTCTGCAGTTCTTTTGACTGTACGAATCACTAGAATCAGTGACTGACACAGCGCCACACTGTGGCCGCAGTTCAGTACGTGAACCGAATCACTTCTGCAGTTCTTTTGACTGTACTGAATCACTAGCATCAGTGACTGACACAGCGCCACACTGTGGCCGCAGTTCAGTACGTGAACCGAATCACTTCTGCAGTTCTTTTGACTGTACGAATCACTAGAATCAGTGACTGACACAGCGCCACACTGTGGCCGCAGTTCAGTACGTGAACCGAATCACTTCTGCAGTTCTTTTGACTGTACGAATCACTAGAATCAGTGACTGACACAGCGCCACACTGTGGCCGCAGTTCAGTACGTGAACCGAATCACTTCTGCAGTTCTTTTGACTGTACTGAATCACTAGAATCAGTGACTGACACAGCGCCACACTGTGGCCGCAGTTCAGTACGTGAACCGAATCACTTCTGCAGTTCTTTTGACTGTACGAATCACTAGAATCAGTGACTGACACAGCGCCACACTGTGGCCGCAGTTCAGGACGTGAACCGAATCACTTCTGCAGTTCTTTTGACTGTACGAATCACTAGAATCAGTGACTGACACAGCGCCACACTGTGGCCGCAGTTCAGGACGTGAACCGAATCACTTCTGCAGTTCTTTTGACTGTACGAATCACTAGAAGCAGTGACTGACACAGCGCCACACTGTGGCCGCAGTTCAGTACGTGAACCGAATCACTTCTGCAGTTCTTTTGACTGTACGAATCACTAGAATCAGTGACTGACACAGCGCCACACTGTGGCCGCAGTTCAGGACGTGAACCGAATCACTTCTGCAGTTCTTTTGACTGTACTGAATCACTAGAAGCAGTGACTGACACAGCGCCACACTGTGGCCGCAGTTCAGTACGTGAACCGAATCACTTCTGCAGTTCTTTTGACTGTACTGAATCACTAGAAGCAGTGACTGACACAGCGCCACACTGTGGCCGCAGTTCAGTACGTGAACCGAATCACTTCTGCAGTTCTTTTGACTGTACGAATCACTAGAATCAGTGACTGACACAGCGCCACACTGTGGCCGCAGTTCAGTACGTGAACCGAATCACTTCTGCAGTTCTTTTGACTGTACGAATCACTAGAATCAGTGACTGACACAGCGCCACACTGTGGCCGCAGTTCAGTACGTGAACCGCATCACTTCTGCAGTTCTTTTGACTGTACTGAATCACTAGCATCAGTGACTGACACAGCGCCACACTGTGGCCGCAGTTCAGTACGTGAACCGAATCACTTCTGCAGTTCTTTTGACTGTACGAATCACTAGAATCAGTGACTGACACAGCGCCACACTGTGGCCGCAGTTCAGGACGTGAACCGAATCACTTCTGCAGTTCTTTTGACTGTACGAATCACTAGAATCAGTGACTGACACAGCGCCACACTGTGGCCGCAGTTCAGTACGTGAACCGAATCAATTCTGCAGTTCTTTTGACTGTACGAATCACTAGAATCAGTGACTGACACAGCGCCACACTGTGGCCGCAGTTCAGGACGTGAACCGAATCACTTCTGCAGTTCTTTTGACTGTACTGAATCACTAGCATCAGTGACTGACACAGCGCCACACTGTGGCCGCAGTTCAGTACGTGAACCGAATCACTTCTGCAGTTCTTTTGACTGTACGAATCACTAGAATCAGTGACTGACACAGCGCCACACTGTGGCCGCAGTTCAGGACGTGAACCGAATCACTTCTGCAGTTCTTTTGACTGTACTGAATCACTAGCATCAGTGACTGACACAGCGCCACACTGTGGCCGCAGTTCAGTACGTGAACCGCATCACTTCTGCAGTTCTTTTGACTGTACTGAATCACTAGCATCAGTGACTGACACAGCGCCACACTGTGGCCGCAGTTCAGTACGTGAACCGAATCACTTCTGCAGTTCTTTTGACTGTACTGAATCACTAGCATCAGTGACTGACACAGCGCCACACTGTGGCCGCAGTTCAGTACGTGAACCGAATCACTTCTGCAGTTCTTTTGACTGTACGAATCACTAGAATCAGTGACTGACACAGCGCCACACTGTGGCCGCAGTTCAGTACGTGAACCGAATCACTTCTGCAGTTCTTTTGACTGTACGAATCACTAGAATCAGTGACTGACACAGCGCCACACTGTGGCCGCAGTTCAGTACGTGAACCGAATCACTTCTGCAGTTCTTTTGACTGTACGAATCACTAGAATCAGTGACTGACACAGCGCCACACTGTGGCCGCAGTTCAGTATGTGAACCGAATCACTTCTGCAGTTCTTTTGACTGTACGAATCACTAGAATCAGTGACTGACACAGCGCCACACTGTGGCCGCAGTTCAGTACGTGAACCGAATCACTTCTGCAGTTCTTTTGACTGTACGAATCACTAGAATCAGTGACTGACACAGCGCCACACTGTGGCCGCAGTTCAGGACGTGAACCGAATCACTTCTGCAGTTCTTTTGACTGTACGAATCACTAGAATCAGTGACTGACACAGCGCCACACTGTGGCCGCAGTTCAGTACGTGAACCGAATCACTTCTGCAGTTCTTTTGACTGTACTGAATCACTAGAAGCAGTGACTGACACAGCGCCACACTGTGGCCGCAGTTCAGTACGTGAACCGAATCACTTCTGCAGTTCTTTTGACTGTACTGAATCACTAGAAGCAGTGACTGACACAGCGCCACACTGTGGCCGCAGTTCAGTACGTGAACCGAATCACTTCTGCAGTTCTTTTGACTGTACGAATCACTAGAATCAGTGACTGACACAGCGCCACACTGTGGCCGCAGTTCAGTACGTGAACCGAATCACTTCTGCAGCAGCAGTACAGCTTAATTGCAAATCAGCATTATTATAATGATGATGATAGCTACTAAACAACATCAACAACAGTTGCAGTAGAATGGATAATAATAATAATAATAATAATAATAATAATAATAATAATAATATGAATCAGAATTGATCCCCAAGGAGAAATTTATTTTTGTTACATTAACTGTGTAAATAATAGCCTATGTATGTGTACATACATTAGTTATTATTTTTATTTTAAATCTTCTCAAAACAGCCTGCCCTACACTTTACCCCCGCCCCCGCAGAGCAGAGAGCGAGAGCGTTGTCGTTCACTGAGTGATTCATGTCGTTAATCCGCGGTGAACGAATCGTTCGCTCAGTCCCTCCCCCCGCCCTCTCATTGGCTGCGTCGTTCGCCGACGTCGAGGGTTCAGTGAGTCACAGAATGCGCCAGTTCCACTCATACCGGCATGGTCGCGGCTGAGCTCAACTGACCTGAGAAAGGAACGAATCAGTTCATGAAGTGATTCGGTTCAGTACGTTCACTCAAAAGATTCGTTCTTTTGAACGAATCGTTCGCGAACGACACAACACTAATCACAGATGCAAAAATTCAATATACTACACATATTGCAGGGTTCGGTAAAAGCCGTAAAAACAAATGGAGTTCTATGGAGATGATGATTTCATTTTCCAGCATGATCTGTCACCTGCCCACAGTGCCAAAACCACCAGTAACTGGTGTACCGACCATGGCATTACTGTCCTCGATTGGCCTGCCAACTCCCCTGACCTGAACCCCATAGAGCAGGGGTCACCAACGTGGTGCCCGCGGGCACCAGGTAGCCCGTAAGGACCAGATGAGTAGCCCGCAGGCCTGTTCTAAAAATAGCTCAAATAGCAGCACTTACCAGTGAGCTGCCTCTGTTTTTTAAATTGTATTTATTTACTAGCAAGCTGGTCTCGCTTTGCTCGACATTTTTAATTCTAAGAGAGACAAAACTCAAATAGAATTTGAAAATCCAAGAAAATATTTTAAAGACTTGGTCTTCACTTGTTTAAATAAATTCATTCATTTTTTTACTTTGCTTCTTATAACTTTCAGAAAGACAATTTTAGAAAAAAAATACAACCTTAAAAATGATTTTAGGATTTTTAAACACATATACCTTTTTACCTTTTAAATTCCTTCCTCTTCTTTCCTGACAATTTAAATCAATGTTCAAGTAAAAAATTTGTATTTATTGTAAAGAATAATAAATCAATTTTAATTTAATTCTTCATTTTAGCTTCTGTTTTTTCGATGAAGAATATTTGTGAAATATTTCTTCAAACTTATTATGATTAAAATTCAAAAAAAAAATTCTGGCAAATCTAGAAAATCTGTAGAATCAAATTTAAATCTTATTTCAAAGTCTTTTGAATTTATTTTAAAATTTTTGTTCTGGAAAATCTAGAAGAAATAATGATTTGTCTTTGTTAGAAATATAGCTTGGTCCAATTTGTTATATATTCTAACAAAGTGTAGATTGGATTTTAACCTATTAAAAACATGTCATCAAAATTCTAAAATTAATCTTAATCAGGAAAAATTACTAATGATGTTCCATAAATTATTTTTTTAATTTTTTCAAAAAGATTCAAATTAGCTAGTTTTTCTCTTCTTTTTTTTGGTTGAATTTTGAATTTTAAAGAGTCGAAATTGAAGATAAACTACGTTTCATGTTTTCTCCTCTTTTAAACCGTTCAATTAAGTGTAAATATCATTAATTATTAATAATAACATAGAGTTAAAGGTAAATTGAGCAAATTGGCTATCCATCCATCCATTTTCTACCGCTTATTCCCTCCGGGGTCGCGGGGGGCGCTGGAGCCTATCTCAGCTACAATCGGGCGGAAGGCGGAGTACACCCTGGACAAGTCGCCACCTCATCGCAGGGCCAACACAAATAGATAGACAGACAACATTCACACTCACATTCACACACTAGGGCCAATTTTGTGTTGGCTATTTCTGGCAATTTATTTAAGTGTGTATCAAACTGGTAGCCCTTCGCATTAATCACTACCCAAGAAGTAGCTCTTGCTTTCAAAAAGGTTGGTGACCCCTGCCATAGAGAATGTGTGGGGTATTGTGAAGAAGAAGCTGAAAGACACCAGACCCAGGCCTGGCCCTAACCAATCTGGCGCCCTAGGCAAGATTTTAGGTGGCGCCCCCCCACATCGGCAGTGAAGTGTATACACTCACAAGAAACCGAATAGCTTTGTCTTTGACCTTTTTTTTTACTTAAAGAAAGCAAATTAACATATTATATGAGAATGTTATGTTATGATTATCTTTAACCAAATCACAGCAGTGCTCAAATTATAAAAACAGCATTCCCTCTCATGTGATATTGCTTAATTAACATTAATGATGTGCACTTTAACAACTAGGCTTACAACTATACCTAATATATAAAGGGGTGGAAAGGTGATTATTACCTGCAGGGCAAACATTAGCTAACCAGAAGGCAATAACAATGTCAACAGAAAACACCTGCTTAAAAGATCTAATACAAATGTCCCTGAGGAATGTAAGGTGGGAGTACTGTAATTACCTAACGTTACATTATTATTTTCCATAACAATTTAGCCCCCTCCACAATATTAACCCGACGTTAAAACAGAACTAGCTATTTATTGATTAGCAATTGCCGAATCATGTAACATTAGCTTAATGCTAAAAAGCCAGGTTACTATCACATTCTGTAACAGACAAATAATTTCATGTAGGCTAACGTTACCTACCTGCTACCTTTGTCTTTTTCTCGTTTCTCCTCTTCTTTTCTCTTTTTTCTTCCCTGGGCACCTGACAGTTTTGGCCGTTTTGACATCTTGTGTTGATTTTTTGATGTGGTGACGTCCAAAAAGAGTCATGATACGGGAAGGGAGGGGGCGCACCGTGCCGGGGGAGCGGGGGCGTAATGTTGTAACAAATAATATTTCTATTAAATAGGCTTTACTTTGCATTTTAATTAACGTGGGATTATTTTTTGTATTTAGAAATAATAGTACCAACTTTTTTTTTTTTTTTCCTCCAACATTTGTGGCACTGGCGTGGCGCCCCCTGATGGACGGCGCCCTTAGCATTTACCTATACGGCCTATGCCACGGGCCGGCCCTGACCAGACCCAATAATGCAAATGAGCTAAAGGCGGCCATTGAAGCATCCATAACACCTCAGCAATGCCACAGGCTGATTGCCTCCATGCCACGCCGCATTGATGCAGTAATCCGTGCAAAAGGATTCCCAACCAAGTACCGAGTGCATTCATTGACATTTTCAAATGTTTCATTTTGTTTTGCTGTTATAAATCTTTTTTTTTTTACTTGGTCTGAGGAAATATTCAAATTTTTTGAGATGGGATTTTTGAGTTTTCTTAAACTGTATGCCATAATCAGCAATATTCAAATAATAAAAGGCTTGCAATATTTCAGTTGATGTGTAATGAATCCAGAATGTATGACATTTTCATGTTTTTAGTTGCATTACAGAAAATAAAGGACTTTATCACAATATTCAAATTTTCTGAGACAGTCCTGTATGCCTGCTAGCTTCCACGCTAGGCTATTTTGCTTGCTAGCTCCCACGCTAGCCCATTTAGTTGTTGCCTTAAGTGCTATGAGCTCGTTTTTCTTTGTTCTGTCTGATTTATTCCTTAAATAAATAATTTCCTACCTGCACGCTGTGTCCGAAGCCCGTCTGCGATCCTGGGAGAACAAACCCCGCATCACGATGCGACCCGGTCGTCACAGTAAGTGTGTTCATGTTCCAAATAAACTAAAGAAAGAAAGAAGTTTAGGCCGCTAAATATTTGTCAAAATGGAAGATTTTCCAAACTGAAGCCCTAGTAAAACTAAAATAAATAGAATTTAGCCCATATTACACTGCTTGTTTGAGAGACATAAATGACTATTTAGCGACCATGCATATATCATTTTGAAGGTCTTTAGATGGAGAATGTGTAAATAACAATAATTCAGTTTTTAAAATTTCCTCATTGTGACTCATTTTGCCGGCACAGGTCACATATATCAGAACATCCCCCATCAAAAAGTGGTACTTACATCATTGTAGAAATGCAGTGGTGTGGCCTTCTCTGCTGGCCTGACATAACCACAAATCATAATTAAAGATACAAGTCATTTTTAATTTCCTTTCTCTAAATATATATAAAATAAAGTACTCGTATTCTTCTCATGTCATATTATGCTCCTTCCAGTGCTGTTGTTTTTTAGTTTAGAGCTCGTATCCAATCAGAGTTCAGCTAGCTTATGTCGCCATGCTGTACCAAATCTGCCTTCAGAATCAACAATGTCTGTGCACTGTAAGTGAACGGACACATACAGTTGATAGATAATTGCAATAGCCAATCAGATCACAAGTTGTTGTCAGTAAGACCTTCTGGCTGGCCTAACGCTGTGATTGGATACTCACTTGGGAGTCCCAAGTGAGTATCCAATGCCTTATTCTGCACGGCCTTATTATACAAGCAGTAAGCCATTAACTAAGAGTCATCCCTCATTAGTAACCCTAACCCTTATATGTTCCCCTAGTGTCCAAATAACTCTAAATTAAGTCTTTGTTACTTTAATAAGCAACTAATTAATGGTGAATATGTTCCCCATACTAAAGTGTTACCATTATTTGAATTTTCACAGTACCACATAAGATATGTTTTGATTGCTGAAGCGGGTTTATTGAATGTTAAATGCGCCGGAAAATAGAGCCTTTTGCACGCTGTTGAAGGGGTTCAATGCACAGTGGTGTGCAAGTGTGTTTCTGTATAGCAGGGGTCACCAACCTTTTTGAAAGCAAGAGCTACTTCTTGGGTACTGATGAATGCGAAGGGCTACCAGTTTGATACACACTTAAATAAATTGCCAGAAATAGCCAATATGCTCAATTTACCTTTAACTCTATGTTATTATTAATAATTAATGATATTTACACTTAATTGAACGGTTTAAAAGAGGAGAAAACAGGAAAAAAATGACAATTACATTTTGAAACATAGTTTATCTTCAATTTCGAATCTTTAAAATTCTAAATTCAACCGAAAAAAAGAGGACAAAAACTTAAAAAAATAATTTATGGAACATCATTAGTAATTTTTCCTGATTAAGATTAATTTTAGAATTTTGATGACATGTTTTAAATAGGTTAAAATCCAATCTACACTTTGTTAGAATATATAACAAATTGGACCAAGCTATATTTCTAACAAAGACAAATCATTATTTCTTCTAGATTTTCCAGAACAAACATTTTAAAATAAATTCAAAAGACTTTGAAATAAGATTTAAATTTGATTCTACAGATTTTCTAGATTTGCCAGAATAATATTTTTGAATTTTAATCATAATAAGTTTGAAGAAATATTTCACAAATATTCTTCGTCGAAAAAACAGAAGCTAAAATGAAGAATTAAATTACAATTTATTTATTATTCTGTACAATAAAAAAAATACATTTACTTGAACATTGATTTAAATTGTCAGGAAAGAAGAGGAAGGAATTTAAAAGGTAAAAAGGTATATGTGTTTAAAAATCCTAAAATCATTTTTAAGGTTGTATTTGTCGTTTTGAAAGTTATAAGAAGCAAAGTAAAACAATTAATGAATTTATTTAAACAAGTGAAGACAAATAAAAGACCAAGTCTTTAAAATATTTTCTTGGATTTTCAAATTCTATTTGAGTTTTGTCTCTCTTAGAATTAAAAATGTCGGGCAAAGCGAGACCAGCTTGCTAGTAAATAAATAACATTTAAAAAATAGAGGCAGCTCACTGGTAAGTGCTGCTATTTGAGCTATTTTTAGAACAGGCCAGCGGGCTACTCATCTGGTCCTTACGGGCTACCTGGTGCCCGCGGGCACCGCGTTGGTGACCCCTGCTGTATAGTATCTCCATGTGGTGACGTCATTTACGGTATTTTGAGAGGTGAAGTCGGACTAAGTAGGACATCACTGAAGGCCTAGGTGGGAGACGCACGGCCCGCCGCTGTAGAAATATAGAAAAGATGCATAAAAATATGAAAGAGAGTTTTACGCACTCTTCAAAAAAGGAATAACTGCTAACTTTGGCTGACTAAACTAGAAGCCTGCAAGCATTTTCTGCATGTTTTCAGATTGTTACACGAATAGACGAAGAAGAATAGTCACAAAATGTAATTGCAAAAAGTCCACTAAACTAAGTACAGTTTAAAGGAGTTTAACCCAGGGCCACCTATGGCTAACTAAATTGGGTCCTTAGGCAGAATTTTGTTGACCTTTTTTTTTACTTAAAGAAAGCAAATTAACATATTATATGAGAATGTTATGTTATGATTATCTTTAACCGAATCACAGCAGTGCTCAAATAAAAAAAACAGCATTCCCTCTCATGTGATATTGCTTAATTAACATTAATGATGTGCACTTTAACAACTAGGCTTACAACTATACCTAATATATAAAGGGGTGGAAAAGTGACTATTACCTGCAGGGCAAACATTAGCTAACCAGAAGGCAATAACAATGTAAACAAAAAACACCTGCTTAAAAGATCTAAAACAAATGTCCCTGAGGAATGTAAGGTGGGAGTACTGTAATTACCTAACGTTACATTATTATTTTCCATAACAATTTAGCCCCCTCTACAATATTAACCCGACGTTAAAACAGAACTAGCTATTTATTGATTAGCAATTGCCGAATCATGAAACATTAGCTTAATGCTAAAAAGCCAGGTTACTATCACATTCTGTAACAGACAAATAATTTCATGTAGGCTAACGTTACCTACCTGCTACCTCTGTCTTTTTCTCGTTTCTCCTCTTCTTTTCTCTTTTTTCTTCCCTGGGCACCTGACAGTTTTGGCCGTTTTGACATCTTGTGTTGATTTTTTGATGCGGTGACGTCAAAAAAGAGTCATGATACGGGAAGGGAGGTGGCGCACCATGCGGGGGGAGGGGGGGGGGGGGGCGTAATGTAACAAATAATATTTCTATTCTATTAAATAGGCTTTACTTTGCATTTTAATTAACGTGGGATTATTTTTTGTATTTAAAAATAATAGTACCAACTTTTTTTTTTTTTTTTTTTTTTTTCTCCAACATTTGTGGCACTGGCGTGGCGCCCCCTGATGGATGGCGCCCTTAGCATTTGCCTATACGGCCTATGCCACGGGCCGGCCATGTTCCTGACTGTTTATGAGCGATACCGCTACGTGCCACGGGGGACAAAGTGAAAACCCGGGGAAAATGTGACATATTTATCAGTGACGGAGCAGGAAGAGGCTAGCAATATGTTTACTGTATAATTTCATACAGTAGAGAAGGGATTGATATGATGCTTGCCTGTAATTGCCACATAGCACATGTTAAGCTCTACTGCCATCAAGCGGCTAAAGTGGATAGTGCACTCCCCCAAAAGCAACAGCAACAGAAGAATGGGCGGGGCCACAAGTCTAGCCAATGGGACGCTCGACAATGAAGAATAGAAGTAGAGTGTTAGCAGGTCATGTGCATTACTTACAATAGCGTGAAGCCAAAAATAGCAGGGGGGGGCGTTTTCCATCGATTGCCGACTGAGATAGTAGTTCTCCCTTTTTTTGTTTCCATTCTCGTACACGTTTTGGGTCAACGTTAAACTGCCTGGCCGCTGCCAAACCAGAATTCTGCTCCGCATACTTCACAATCGCTAGCTTGAACTTTAAGTCAAGTCAAACGTTCTCTTCTTCCCCCTTAAAGTATTCCCGTCCATCAGTTGTGGTGTACCGGTATCCTGTTCATTCAACTCACTGCTACTGTTGCTTGCCATGTTGAAACTTTTCCTCGTGGGTTTGTTGTGTGTTACGCTATATGCGGTGACCCATTGCAATATGTTGATTACCCAGAATCCCCACGTGACGTCTGCTGTTACCGTAATGACCAGAATTATTGCACCTTTGCTTTTCCTTTTAGCTTATAAATTGGGTTTAATGAAAATTAAATCAATATGATTTTAATCTAAATTATGCAAATAACAGCCCATGGGCGGCTATTTGGACATAGGCGTTTATTAGGAAGAGGCTGTTAATTCACAAAATGGGCTCAGACCCCGGGCGACTATTAGGACAAGGGCGTCTATTTGCACAAGGGCGTCTATTTGGTAATATACGGTATATATATACACTACCGTTCAAAAGTTTGGGGTCACCCAAACAATTTTGTGGAATAGCCTTCATTTCTAAGAACAAGAATAGACTGTCGAGTTTCAGATGAAAGTTCTCTTTTTCTGGCCATTTTGAGTGTTTAATTAACCCCACAAATGTGATGCTCCAGAAACTCAATCTGCTCAAAGGAAGGTCAGTTTTGTAGCTTCTGTAACGAGCTAAAGTGTTTTCAGATGTGTGAACATGATTGCACAAGGGTTTTCTAATCATCAATTAGCCTTCTGAGCCAATGAGCAAACACATTGTACCATTAGAACACTGGAGTGATAGTTGCTGGAAATGGGCCTCTATACACCTATGTAGATATTGCACCAAAAAGCAGACATTTGCAGCTAGAATAGTCATTTAGCACATTAGCAATGTATAGAGTGTATTTCTTTCAAGTTAAGACTAGTTTAAAGTTATCTTCATTGAAAAGTACAGTGCTTTTCCTTCAAAAATAAGGACATTTCAATGTGACCCCAAACTTTTGAATGGTAGTGTGTATATATATATATATATATATATATATATATATATATATATATATATATATATATATATATATATATATATATATATATATATATATATAGGGCTATATAAATAAACATTGATTGATTGATTGATTGATTGATATAGTTAACATGAGCTGCGATTGCGTCATGCCTTAATAGCAGTTCAGCCAACCCTTTTAAGTTACGGTTCGGTAGTTAACGTGGGCGCCGATTGCGTTGTACCTTAATAGCTGTTTAAAACTAGATAAGGCAATTCCTGAAGGAATTGCGTGTGAATGCTCCAATGCTGAAGATTAACTGAAATCCTGGAATTTGTTTAGCATTGTGGAAGTCGAGCACACAATTCCTGAACAGGCTGAATAGTTTGAAGTTGGAACAGTTGGAATCAGATGACAAATGTGGGAATTGTGGAACTTTGAAGAATGTCCCATTGATTTCTATAGGAATTTCCCCAAAATTTGGGAATTTCGGGTAAAGCGAGAATTTTTTTTGAAATTGGTAAAAAAACAAACTTTAAAGGTCTGAATGAGTTGAAATTGTTGGTGTTGAAATTATTAAAATCGGTGGAGAAATGTTGAAGTCAGGCCCGGCCCTAACCAATCTGGCGCCCTAGGCAAGTTTTTAGGTGGCGCCCCCCCCCCCACATCGGCAGTGAAGTGTATATACTCACAAGAAACCGAATAGCTTTGTCTTTGACCTTTTTTTTTACTTAAAGAAAGCAAATTAACAATCAGAATAGTTAAGATAAAAAAATATATGGATAAATAAATGAATACAAAAAATACAAAATGAATATATGAAATACAATATTTTTTACATACATAAACACAAAATAAAACGTGTCAACAAGTTGCATAAAATAAATTAAAAATACAATATAAATAAGGCACTGCACAAAACAAGATATCAAACCAGTATGACTTTAACAACTATATTACAAAAAAAGGGGATCCTACAGAGTTCTCTATTTGTGCTTTTTAATATTGCATTAACTAGAATGACTTACAAATGACTGTACACCAGGGAGTACTGTAATTACCTAACGTTACATTATTATTATCCATAACAATTTAGCCCCCTCCACAATATTAACCCGACGTTAAAACAGAACTAGCTATTTATTGATTAGCAATTGCCGAATCATGTAACATTAGCTTAATGCTAAAAAGCCAGGATACTATCACATTCTGTAACAGACAAATAATTTAATGTAGGCTAACGTTACCTACCTGCTACCTCTGTCTTTTTCTCGTTTCTCCTCTTCTTTTCTTCCCTGGGCACCTGACAGTTTTGGCCGTTTCGACATCTTGTGTTGATTTTTTTGATGTGGTGACGTCCAAAAAGAGTCATGATATGGGAAGGGAGGGGGCGCACCGTGCCGGGGGAGGGGGGGCGTAATGTTGTAACAAATAATATTTCTATTAAATAGGCTTTACTTTGCATTTTAATTAACGTGGGATTATTTTATGTATTTAGAAATAATAGTACCAACTTTTTTTTTTTTTTTTCCTCCAACATTTGTGGCACTGGCGTGGCGCCCCCTCATGGACGGCGTCCTTAGCATTTGCCTATACGGCCTATGCCATGGGCCGGCCCTGGTTGAAGTGGTAACATGTTGAATTGAGAAAAGTGTTTGATCATTCAGACTAACTGGTTTGAGAAATTGTTGAAGACATCAGTGAATGCCTCGGCAGAAAACACCACCTGATTAAATGTAAAACTACAAAGAGCTCAATCCTTAATGAGTTATCTGTAATAAGTGGAAAAGCGGCCTGCCCGGCCGCCGGGTAACATTAGCGATGGCCTGCCCGGCCGCCGGGCAGTCCACGTACCGAAAATTTGGGTTCGGTACGTACCTCGGTTAGAGGTCACGGTTCGGTTCATTTTCGGTACAGTAAGAAAACAACAAAATATAAATGTTTTGGTTATTTATTTACCAAATTTGTAAACAATGGCTTTATCCTTTTAACATTGGGAACACTATAATAATAATTCTGCCCACGTTAATCAACATTAAACTGCCTCAAGTTGTTGCTCAGATTAAATAAAACGACAAGAGATAAATAAAGATAAATGCGTTAAAATGTAATATCGGAAATTATCGGTATCGTTTTTTTTTATTATCAGTATCGTTTTTTAAATTATTTTTTTATTAAATCCACATAAAAAACACAAGATACACTTACAATTAGTGCACCAACCCAAAAAACCTCCCTCCCCCATTCACACTCATTCACACAAAAGGGTTGTTTCTTTCTGTTATTAATATTCTGCTTCCTACATTATATATCAATATATATCAATACAGTCTGCAAGGGATACAGTCCGTAAGCACACATGATTGTGCGTGCTGCTGCTCCACTAATAGTACTAACCTTTAACAGTTAATTTTACAAATTTTCATTAATTACTAGTTTCTATGTAACTGTTTTTATATTGTTTTACTTTCTTTTTTATTCAAGAAAATGTTTTTAATTTATTTATATTATTTTATTTGATTCATTTTTTTTTAAAAAGTACCTTATCTTCACCATACCTGGTTGTCCAAATTAGGCATAATAATGTGTTAATTCCACGACTGTATATATCGGTTGATATCGGTATCGGTAATTAAAGAGTTGGACAATATCGGCATATCGGCAAAAAGCCATTATCGGACATCCCTAAAAATGACACAACTTTTCTTCTACATATAAAAAGTGCAACATTAAACAGTTTCAAGTCAACTCATCATGCTTAATTTATTACAGCATTTGGGAAGCCTGTAGTTGATTTATTATGTAAATGTTATATTTGTATCAACATGTGATAGCAGGGACCCTGCCATTCAAAACTAGGCTGCTGCATTACTAATGATTCATGTAACTATAGCTGAAAAAATAGTACAATAGCAATAGGAGAGACTATTCATCCCTGAACACCATGGAGTTCATGTAGGCTTAATGATGCACTTACATTATTATATCAACTATCAGAGACAGAAACTCTTCATTTAACATAATGTCCTTTTTTGCTGCGTCAACACAGCTCAATCAACACAGAAAAAGGTCAAGTGAAATAACAGACAGACAGGGCTTTGCTGTCCGTAACACACACGCACACACAGCAAAATGAGCTAATGTTACGCTAAAAGCTAATTAGCCTTCACCTCAAGCCAGGACTGCGAGCGAGCTGAGCTGCAGTTTATATTTCTAGAAGGTCAACGGGCTCATAGTGATGTTACTAGTAGTTGACTGGGAGGTGTTTATTATCATTTGGGGAGAGTCCGCTGCCTGATGATTACCTGCTAAACGCTAACTACATGCGCTCTGAATACGCACTGCTGATTGGCTGTTACCGCTCTGTTTGTAACCAATCAGATGGTTGTGTGGGTGGGACAATGCTGGGTAGAGGACTGACAGAACATCGGAGCAGCTTGTTAAGACTTTAGCTTAGGCGGCTACTTAAAGGCCTACTGAAACCCACTACTACCGACCACGCAGTCTGATAGTTTATATATCAATGATGAAATCTTAACATTATAACACATGCCAATACGGCCGGGTTAACTTATAAAGTGACATTTTAAATTTGCCGCTAAACTTCCGGTTCGAAACGCCTCTGAGGATGACGTATGCGCGTGACGTAGCCCGACGAACACGGGTATGCCTTCCACATTGAAGCCGATACGAAAACGCTCTGTTTTCATTTCATAATTCCACAGTATTCTGGACATCTGTGTTCGTGAATCTGTTTCAATCATGTTCATTGCATTATGGAGAAGGAAGCCAAGCAAGCAAAGAAGAAAGTTGTCGGTGCGAAATGGACGTATTTTTCGAACGTAGTCAGCCACAACAGTACACAGCCGGCGCTTCTTTGTTTACATTCCCGAAAGAT
Source organism: Entelurus aequoreus (assembly GCF_033978785.1). Classification (NCBI taxonomy): domain Eukaryota; kingdom Metazoa; phylum Chordata; class Actinopteri; order Syngnathiformes; family Syngnathidae; genus Entelurus; species Entelurus aequoreus. The sequence goes on along the minus strand of NC_084752.1, from coordinate 41,956,956 downwards.
GCAGTCAAGATGGAAGAACTCGGATAACAGAGACTCTAACCAGGAGGACTTTTGATTTGGATACACAGACGCCTGTAGAGAACTGGGACAACACAGACTCTTACCAGGATTACTTTGATTTGGATGACAAAGACGCAGACGTGCTACTGTGAGTATGCAGCTTTGGCTTTTTTTTGCGTATGTACGTAACTTTTTTAAAATATATAAGCTTTATGAACCTTGGGTTAGGTGAACGGTCTTTTGGGCTGAGTGATTGTGTGTGTTGATCATGTGTTTGAATTGTATTGGCGTGTTCTATGGAGCTAGGAGCTAGCAGAGGAGCTAGGAGCTAGCATAACACGTACCGTACCGTAAGTGCGCGTCACGTACGTAACTTTTTAAAAATATATAAGCTTTATGAACCTTGGGTTAGGTGAACGGTCTTTTGGGCTGAGTGATTGTGTGTGTTGATCGGGTGTTTGAATTGTATTGGCGTGTTCTATGGAGCTAGGAGCTAGCAGAGGAGCTAGGAGCTAGCATAACAAACACGCAGGTGTTATTATGCAGGATTAATTTGTGGCATATTAAATATAAGCCTGGTTGTGTTGTGGCTAATAGAGTATATATATGTCTTGTGTTTATTTACTGTTGTAGTCATTCCCAGCTGAATATCAGGTACCGTGAGTATGCAGCCTTGGCTGCTAAACATTCGATAACTTGACCGTATGTGCGCGTCACGTACGTAACTTTTTAAAAATATATAAGCTTTATGAACCTTGGGTTAGGTAAACGGTCTTTTGGGCTGAGTGATTGTGTGTGTTGATCAGGTGTTTGAATTGTATTGGTGTGTTCTATGGAGCTAGGAGCTAGCAGAGGAGCTAGGAGCTAGCATAACAAACACGCAGGTGTTTTTATGCAGGATTAATTTGTGGCATATTAAATATAAGCCTGGTTGTGTTGTGGCTAATAGAGTATATATATGTCTTGTGTTTATTTACTGTTGTAGTCATTCCCAGCTGAATATCAGGTCACCCCCGGCTCTCACAGCATCTTCCCTATCTGAATAGCTTCAACTCCCCACTAGTCCTTCACTTGCACTTTACTCATCCACAAATCTTTCATCCTCGCTCAAATTAATGGGGAAATTGTCGCTTTCTCGGTCCGAATCTCTCTCACTTCATGCGGCCATCATTGTAAACAATAGGGAACTTTGCGTATATGTTCAACTGACTACGTCACGCTACTTCCGGTAGGTGCAAGCCTTTTTTTTATCAGATACCAAAAGTTGCAATCTTTATCGTCGTTGTTCTATACTAAATCCTTTCAGCAAAAATATGGCAATATCGCGAAATGATCAAGTATGACACATAGAATAGATCTGCTATCCCCGTTTAAATAAAAAAAATTCATTTCAGTAGGCCTTTAATATGTTCGTGTGGAAACTCGTTCGGTACACCTCCGAACCGAACCGAACCCCCCGTACCGAAACGGTTCAATACAAACACACGTACCGTTACACCCCTAGTGAGCACGGATGATCCTACTATCACAAACAGCTCCTTGATGAGTTTCCCCGGAAGTAGGTCAAGTAGACATGTTTGTTTTGTCTCATATTATTTTGGAGAGCATTTGCTGTGGTGCATACATTGGTATCGGCGTTTAGAGAACCCAGCTGGAGCTGGGACTTGGTGTCTTTAATCTCCTTTCTAATGAGCTAGATTCTCTTCATAAAGAATTGCATAAAGTCATCAACCAAGTGGTTGGAGCTACTGGGAGAAGACCCGTGTTGGGCGAGTGAGGCTACTGTGTTAAACATTTAAGATCATTTTATTGAGATGGAAGGGATTGGATTAATAATTACTTTTAGCTAGGGCAGGGGTCGGCAACCCGCGGCTCTAGAGCCGCATGCGGCTCTTTAGCGCCGCCCTAGTGGCTCTCTGGAGATTTTTTAAAAATGTATGAAGAATGGAAAAAGATGAGGGGAAAAAAAAAACAATTTTTTTGTTTTAGTATGGTTTCTGTAAGAGGACAAACATGACACAAACCTCCGTAATTGTTATAAATCACACTGTTTATATTAAACATGCTTCACTGATTCAAGTATTTGGCGAGCGCCGTTTTGTCCTACTTATTTTGGCGGTCCTTGAACTCACCGTATAGTCTGTTTACATGCATAACTTTCTCCGACTTTCTAGGACGTGTTTTATGCCACTTCTTTTCTGTCTCATTTTGTCCACCACACTTTTAACGTTGTACATGAGTGCACAAAGGTGAGTTTTGTTGATGTTATTGACTTGTGTGGAGTGCTAATCAGACATATTTGGTCACTGCATGACTGCAAGCTAATCGATGCTAACATGCTATTTAGGCTAGCTATATGTACATATTGCATCATTATGCCTCATTTGTAGCTATATTTGAGCTAATTTAGTTTCCTTTAAGTCCTCTTAATTAAATTTACATCTCATGACACATGTAATATGGCTTTTAATTTTTTGCGGCTCCAGACAGATTTGTTTTTGTTTTTTTGGTCCAATATGGCTCTTTCAACATTTTGGGTTGCCGACCCCTGAGCTAGGGCAGGGGTCGACAACCTAAAATGTCGAAATAGCCATACTGGACCAAAAATTTAAAAAAAAACCCTGCCTGGAGCCGCAAAAATGTAAAGCCTTATATAAGTATTATGTAAGTGTCTATATTTACCGTGAATTGATTAATGTGGACCCCGATTTAAACAAGTTGAAAAACTTATTGGGGTGTTACCATTTAGTGGTCAATTGTACGGAGTATGTACTGTACTGTGCAATCTACTAATAAAAGTTTCAATCAATCAATCAATAGCTATATTAGCCTACTATCAAAATGACTATGTGTCGCAGGCTGACGCAAATCTTCATTGACAGAAATGTTGAAATGTAATATTTATTCTACACATTTTTACAACATTGGAAACCTTTTCAGAGGGTGTGATAACTCCTGGAAATGACTGTCTTAGAATGGCCAAAGGTGAACATGTGTGTGTTCAAGTTGAAGGAAACGGAAACTGCAAATAAAATTTACCTCAAATATACCTAAAATACGAGGCATAAAGGCCTACTGAAATGATTTTTTAAAATTTAAACGGGGATAGCAGATCCATTCTATGTGTCATATTTGATCATTTCGCGATATTGCCATATTTTTGATGAAAGGATTTAGTAGAGAACGACGACGATAAAGGTCGCAACTTTTGGTCGCAGATAAAAAAAAAAAGCCGAAGTAGCGTGACGTCACCGGAGGAAGGACTCCTCACATTCTACCGTTGTTTACAATGCAGCGAGAGAGATTAGGACAGAGAAAGCGACGATTACCCCATTAATTTGAGCGAGGATGAAAGATTTGTGGATGAGGAAAGTGAGAGTGAAGGACTAGAGAGGCAGTGCAGGACGTATCTTTTTTCGCTCTGACCGTAACTTAGGTACAAGGGTTCATTGGATTCCACACTTTCTCCTTTTTCTATTGTGGATCACGGATTTGTATTTTAAACCACCTCGGATACTATATCCTCTTGAAAATGAGAGTCGAGAACGCGAAATGGACATTTACAGTGACTTTTATCTCCACGACAATAAATCGGCGAAGCTCTTTAGCTACTGAGCTAACGTGATAGCATCAGTCTCAAATGCAGATAGAAACAAAATAAATAAATCCCTGACTGGAAGGATAGACAGAAGATCAACAATACTATTAAACCATGGACATGTAAATACACGGTTAATAATTCCCAGCCTGGCAAAGCTTAACAATGCTGTTGCTAACAACGCCATAGAAGCTATCTTAGCAACGGTACCTCACAGAGCTATGCTAAAAACATTAGCGCTCCACCTACGCCAGCCCTCATCTGCTCATCAACACCCGTGCTCACCTGCGTTCCAGCGATCGACGGAAGGACGAAGGACTTCACCCGATCATCCGTGCGGTTGGCGGCTAGCGTCGGCTAGCGCGTCTGCTATCCAAGTAAGTCCTCCTGGTTGTGTTGCTACAGCCAGCCGCTAATACACCGATCCCACCTACAACTTTCTTCTTTGCAGCCTCCATTGTTCATTAAACAAATTGCAAAAGATTCACCAACACAGATGTCCAGAATACTGTGGAATTTTCAGATGAAAACAGAGCTTTTTTGTATAGGATTCAATGTGTCCGCATACTTCCCGTTTCAACGATTGACGTCACGCGCATACGTCATCATACATAGACGTTTTCATCCGGAATTTTAGCGGGAAATTTAAAATGTCACTTTATAAGTTAACCCGGCCGTATTGGCATGTGTTGCAATGTTAAGATTTCATCATTGATATATAAACTATCAGACTGCGTGGTCGCTAGTAGTGGCTTTCAGTAGGCCTTTAACAGGGGTCGGCAACCCAAAATGTTGAAAGAGCCATATTGGACCAAAAATACAAAAACAAATCTGTCTGGAGCCGCAACAAATTAGAAGCCATATTACATACAGATAGTGTGTCATGAGATATACATTGAATTGAGATGACTTAAAGGAAACTAAATGAGCTCAAATATAGCTACTAATGAGGCATAATGATGCAATATGTACATATAGCTAGCCTAAATAGCATGTTAGCATCGATTACCTTGCAGTCATGCAGTGACCAAATATGTTTGATTAGCACTCCACACAAGTCAATAACATCAACAAAACTCACCTTTGTGCCTTCACGCACAACGTTAAAAGTTTGGTGGACAAAATGAGACAGAAAAGAAGTGGCATAAAACACGCCCTAGAAAGTCGGAGAAAGTTATACATGTAAACAAACTAAGGTGAGTTCAAGGACCGCCAAAATTAGTAGGACAAAACGGCGCTCGCCAAATACTGGAATCAGTGAAGCATGTTTAATATAAACAGTGTGCTTTATAACAATTAGGGAGGTTTGTGTCATGTTTGTCCTCATACAGAAACCATATTAAAACAAATTTTTTTTTTTTTCCCCTCATCTTTTTCCATTTTTCATACATTTTTGAAAAAGCTTCAGAGAGCCACTAGGGCGGCGCTAAAGAGCCGCGGGTTGCCGACCCCTGGCCTATAATGATGCATTATGTACATACAGCTAGCATAAATAGCATGTTAGCATCAATTAGCTAACATGCTATGCTGTGACCAAGTACAGCATGTCTGATTAGCGCTCCAACAAGTCAATAACATCAACAAAGCTCACCTTTGTGCATTCACACACAGCATAAAAAGTTTGGTGGACAAAATGGGACAAAAAAGGAGTGACATAAAACACGTCTCTCTGTAGCAGCGTCGGAGAAAGTTGCACATGTAAACAAACTACGGTGCTTTCAAGGACTTGCGAAATTAGTAGGACGAAATGGCGGGCGCCAAATATTCTCATCAGTGAAGCATTTTTAATATAAACATTGGGATTTCTGACAATTAGGAAGGTTTGTGTCATGTTTGTCCTCCCAAAGAAACCATATTAAAACAAACAAAAACATTTTTTGCCTCATCTTTTTCCATTTTCATACATTTTTGAAAAAGCTCCTGGGAGCCACTAGGGCAGGGGTCGGCAACCCAAAATGTTGAAAGAGCCATATTGGACCAAAAATACAAAAACAAATCTGTCTGGAGCCGCAAAAAATTAAAAGCCATGTTACATACAGATAGTGTACGTGTCATGAGATATACATTGAATTAAGAGGACTTAAGGGAAACTAAATGACCTCAAATATACCTACTAATGAGGCATAATGATGCAATATGTACATATAGCTAGCCTAAATAGCATGTTAGCATCGGTTAGCTTGCAGTCATGCAGTGACCAAATATGTCTGATTAGTACTCCACACAAGTCAATAACATCAACAAAACTCACCTTTCATGCACAACCTTAAAAGTTTGGTGGACAAAATGAGACAGAAAAAGAAAGTGGCATAAAACACGTCCTAGAAAGTCGGAGAAAGTTATACATGTAAACAAATTACGGTGAGTTCAAGGACCGCCAAAATTAGTAGGACAAAACGGCTCTCGCCAAATACTCGAATCAGTGAAGCATGTTTAATATAAACAGTGTGCTTTATAACAATTAGGGAGGTTTGTGTCATGTTTGTCCTCATACAGAAACCATATTAAAACAAAATTTATTTTTTTTTCCCCTCATCTTTTTCCATTTTTCATACATTTTTGAAAAAGCTTCAGAGAGCCACTAGGGCGGCGCTAAAGAGCCGCGGGTTGCCGACCCCTGGCCTATAATGATGCATTATGTACATACAGCTAGCATAAATAGCATGTTAGCATCGATTAGCTAACATGCTATGCTGTGACCAAGTACAGCATGTCTGATTAGCACTCCAACAAGTCAATAACATCAACAAAGCTCACCTTTGTGCATTCACACACAGCATAAAAAGTTTGGTGGACAAAAAAGGAGTGACATAAAACACGTCTTTCTGTAGCAGCGTCGGAGAAAGTTGCACATGTAAACAAACTACGGTGCTTTCAAGGACTTGCGAAATTAGTAGGACGAAATGGCGGGCGCCAAATATTCTCATCGGTGAAGCATTTTTAATATAAACATTGGGATTTCTGACAATTAGGAAGGTTTGTGTCATGTTTGTCCTCATACAGAAACCATATTAAAACAAAAATATATATTTTTTGCCTCATCTTTTTCCATTTTCATACATTTTTGAAAAAGCTCCTGGGAGCCACTAGGGCGGCGCTAAAGAGCCACGGGTTGCTGACCCCCGAGCTAGGGCAAGAGCGTGTTTATAAATTATTACAAAAAAAATCATCAAATTAATTGTAATTTGAATTCCGTATGGGGAGGGCAAGCCATTATACATTGTATATGAGGACATTTCAGGGGAAACAGTGATACATGACACCATTTCTTCTACTGTATAAAGACACAAAAAGGGCAAAGAAGAAGCAAAAGACACTCGCACTTTCAGTGGTCTTGCGAGATCTTCCATGACGGTGCTTGAAACTCTTAGAAGCCTGATTTACTACAGGTTTTTGTATATTAAAACATTTTCACTTGTTATCAACTGTGAACACAATCTTAGGAGATCACCCGCAACATGCCCACTATTGGTGCACACACATTTAGTTCAGAGTCTACCTTATTGGACTTTAGATGTTCCACTGTTTTGGGGGTGCCTCCAATCATTAATGATGCACGTCTTTCCCCCCCAATAGCACCAACAGCTTGGGTCAGATCTGAGGGGAAGGAACGGTCAGAAGTCCGGTGGGCTTTAGCTTGTTGATCCCTCCATCCAGAATGCAAACCAGTGGGAAGTTCACCTTGACGAGGTGTGTGGCAAACTATGAGGAAACAGGAAAGTATAACATGTGAAAAAAGTTCAAGCCAGGTGTCAGGTTCAAACACGGATGACATCTATTAAACAAGACAATAGGCAAAGAATTAAACAGAGACATAATTCAATTTGTACTCAATATATAGAGGAGAGTCGCCCGGACATTGTAACCTTCTACAATCTCCAGCACGCTCTGCCAAAAGATTGCATGCCTCCTTCTTTTATTTTGGATCCTCCCCGACCACATGGCCACCTTTGTTTCCAAAGGACAAATGTCACAAAAAGTTCACAGAAAAGGTCGTAAACAATTCACAGGAAAGGTCAGTTCAAAAAGAGTTCGTAAAATAGTTCAAAAAGAGTTCCATAAAATAGTTCGTAAAATACTTCAAAAATAGGCCCATAAAAAAAAATAGTTCAAAAAGAGTTCGTCTGGAAATTGGGCAGATCCTGTCATCCCTCCGCTTTGAAGTCCTTGGGCCAGAACAACATCCTGTTGATTACCATACATGAGAGAAAACAGAAAACCCTTCATGTGGCTCTCCCCAGGCCTGGCCCTAACCAATCTGGCGCCCTAGGCAAGATTTTAGGTGGCGCCCCCCCCCCACATCGGCAGTGTAGTGTATATACTCACAAGAAACCGAATAGCTTTGTCTTTGACCATTTTTTTTTACTTAAAGAAAGCAAATTAACATATTATATGAGAATGTTATGTTATGATTATCTTTAACCGAATCACAGCAGTGCTCAAATTAAAAAACAGCATTCCCTCTCATGTGATATTGCTTAATTAACATTAATGATGTGCACTTTAACAACTAGGCTTACAACTATACCTAATATATAAAGGGGTGGAAAAGTGACTATTACCTGCAGGGCAAACATTAGCTAACCAGAAGGCAATAACAATGTAAACAAAAAACACCTGCTTAAAAGATCTAATACAAATGTCCCTGAGGAATGTAAGGTGGGAGTACTGTAATTACCTAACGTTACATTATTATTTTCCATAACAATTTAGCTCCCTCCACAATATTAACCCGACGTTAAAACAAAACTAGCTATTTATTGATTAGCAATTGCCGAATCATGTAACATTAGCTTAATGCTAAAAAGCAAGGTTACTATCACATTCTGTAACAGACAAATAATTTCATGTAGGCTAACGTTACCTCCCTGCTACCTCTGTCTTTTTCTCGTTTCTCCTCTTCTTTTCTCTTTTTTCTTCCCTGGGCCCCTGACAGTTTTGGCCGTTTTGACATCTTGTGTGGATTTTTTTGATGTGGTGACGTCCAAAAAGAGTCATGATACGGGAAGGGAGGGGGGCGCACCGTGCGGGGGGAGGGGGAGGGGGGGGGGGGGCGTAATGTTGTAACAAATAATATTTCTATTAAATAGGCTTTACTTTGCATTTTAATTAACGTGGGATTATTTTTTGTATTTAGAAATAATAGTACCAACTTTTTTTTTTTTTTTTTCTGCAAGATTTTTGGCACTGGCGTGGCGCCCCCTGATGGACGGCGCCCTTAGCATTTGCCTATACGGCCTATGCCACGGGCCGGCCCTGGCTCTCCTCCTTACACAGCGGAGTTTTACGAGCCTTACTCTTGGTAGGCCTCAAAGACAGCCCCTGTCCTTTTGCCCGGAACTCATTTCAACACAAAGTTTTTTGTGATAACTTACAAACAATTATTCTAACACCAGGCAACAACCAAGTTGTGCAACAATGGCTGGATTACCAAAAACACATTAAATGCCGGTGGTGAGGAGTAATCATAACATGCTAGGTACTTGCAAAAACAATACAAACAATCTTTAGGGTAGTTTCACACCAGTAGTTGTTATTGGATGTTTAAATGCTTTTTGTCTCAAGCAGACACCAGATAATTAGGGCAGGTTTGGCAGGCACTGCACTTGCATTTTGGTTGGACCATCATAAATGTGGGCTGGACCAGAAACATGTCAATAAAAATCTGAAGACTAAAATTCTATTCTCACATTTCGATCAAGTTGAATTCGCTGTGTTAGAAATTTGAATGATTGACGGGTTGTTTTCTGTTCCTATATTAGCTTTGACAAACAGAAGTAACGATTCTCTGTCGACCAATCAACTGAGATAGAACATTGTCAAGTTCCATCCGACACAAGCAAACCTTTCTTTCAAAACGTGTGTATCATATCCAGCTAAACTGAACCCGAGCTCAAAACAGGCTTAAAGTAACTTACTAACTCACTCACTCCACCCTTTGGGTAGCGTGCATGATTATTCAAATTGAACCGCCTCTGAACCAAACTGTACTGCCTGGTGGAGCTGCTGCTCTTTAATGCAATCCTCATTTCAATGAGAGCATAGTCAATGTCTCACAAACTGGGATATACAGCACAGGCCAAAAGTTTGGACACACCTTCTCATTCAATCTTTATTTTCATGACTATTGTGGAGGATGCATATATGTTTAAGAGTTCTTTCTTTTTACATAGCCATGTTTAGAGTAGCTAGTACTTTTTCTTTGTATATTCTACCAGTTTTTCTTTTCTTCAGAGGCCTGTTTAGTGTCTTAACCTTGGAATGTGAAGACAACCCCCACGTCTCTCTCCTTATCGGGGGGGGGGGCTTTCTTTTGTGTGCAAGGAGTTGGCTTTTCCGTTTGACTGTCAGATCAACTAGGGTAGACGATATGAATGTATTGCTTAAGATGATCTCCTAAAGCTTTAGTAAAACTTGAAAATATTCCTATTCTGTCTTGATGGTCCTTCTTACTCAGCATATATGTCATCGAAATAACTTGGGATTGACCAGTAATTTAGATTCCCTGGGAGGAAGAACTGGTCTGACGCAACATTGGTGATTTAACCCCCAGTTCCAACCCTTGATGCTGAGTGCTAAGCAGGGAGGTAATGGCTCCCGTTTTTATAGTCTTTGGTATGACTCGGCCGGGGTTCGAACTTATTCAGGTGTTACCATTTAGTGGTCAATTGTACGGAATATGTACTGTACTGTGCAATCTACTAATAAAAGTTTCAATCAATCAATCAATCAATCAATCCTTACCACAGCAGCTTTCTTCGCGGCGTGACCGATGACGACGACGACCCGTCCGCCGTAGTTCTGGAGGATCCCCGCTGCTGGACACTGCAGCACCTCATCGTTGGCTCCGAACGTTGTGCCGAATGGAACGTTGATGCTGCCGGACATGTGGCCTCTGCTGAAGCTGGTGGCCATGTGGTTAAGGAGTGCAGTAACCTGACTCTCGCCAGAGAGTCAAAGGCTACCCAAATAGTGAAAGGTAAGTGTTTTTTTTTTTTTTAAGTAAGCAGCAAGTACAGTACAGTTAGTAGAACAACTGTGTTTTCATTACTGTGTACTGTACTATATCAATCAATCAATGTTTACTTATATAGCCCTAAATCACAAGTGTCTCAAAGGGCTGTACAAGCCACAACGACATCCTCGGTACAGAGCCCACATACGGGCAAGGAAAACTCACCCCAGTGGGACGTCAATGTGAATGACTATGAGAAACCTTGGAGAGGACCGCATATGTGGGTAACCCCCCCCCTCTAACTCGACAGTCTATTCTTGTTCTTAGAAATGAAGGCTATTCCACAAAATTGTTTGGGTGACCCCAAACTTTTGAACGGTAGTATATATATATATATATATATATATATATATATATATATATATATATATATATATATATATATATATATATATATATATATATATACTACTTTTAATGATAAATGATAAATGGGTTATACTTGTATAGCGCTTTTCTACCTTCAAGGTACTCAAAACGCTTTGACAGTATTTCCACATTTACCCATTCACACATACATTCACACACTAATGGCGGGAGCTGCCATGCAAGGCGCTAACCAGCAGCCATCAGGAGCAAGGGTGAAGTGTCTTGCCCAAGGACACAACGGACGTGACTAGGATGGTAGAACGTGGGGATTGAACCCCAGTAACCAGCAACACTCCGATTGCTGGCACGGCCACTCTAACAACTTCGCCACGCCGTCCCCTTTTGAACGGTAGTATATATATATATATATATATATATATATATACACATATACACATATATATATATATATATATATATATATATATATATATATATATATATATATATATATATGTGTATATATATATATATATATATATATATATATATATATATATATATATATATATATATATATATATATATATATGTGTATATATATATATATATATATATATATATATATATATATGTATATGTATATATATATATATATATATATATATATATATATATATATATATATATATATATATATATATATATATATATATATATATATATATATATATATATATATATATATATATATTTGAGCTGTAATTTGACCCCCTTAAAATACTTCAAAACTCACCAAACTTTTCACACACATCAGGACTGGTGGAAATTGCGATCTAAAAAAAACCGAACCCCAAAACTCAAAATTGCGCTCTAGCGCAATTTTTGAAGAAAACAGAGACAAAACTGCTCCTCAGAGGAAAACTCAAGACAAAACTGCTTGTAACTTCCGGTAGGAACGTCTTAGAGACATGAAACAAATACGTCTATGTAGGTCTCACCTAGACTTACATTTCATAGATTGACATCCTTCAGCAAAAATCAACAGGAAGTTTGCAATCCCTCCTTCAAAACAACATTTTTGTTAAAACCGGTCACCAAACATCAAACATTATCTCCTCTGAGCGCGTTTGTCGTTTCGGCTTCAAACTGCTACAGGAGAGAGATTGAACCCTTCTGATTAAAAGTTGACGACGGCGTTTTGATACGTGCTACCGTTTTGATTTTACGAGCTTTCAAAAACCGGCTGCGCTAAAGCTGCTGCTATGCTGCTGTGCTTTTACGAGCCTTCAAAGAAAACAACCACTGTGCAGCGGCACCTAGGAAAAAAACCACAGACAACACTTCCTCTAACTCCCAGTACGAACAGCGTAGAGACATGAAACAAAAACCTCTATGTAGGTCTGACTTAGAGCTAGATTTCATACACTGACATCCTTCAGCAAAAATCAACAGGAAGTTGGCAATCACCCCTTCAAAACAAATGTTTCACAAAAACACTAATTTTTGCCTCTTTGAGCTGTAATTTGACCGTCTTAAAATACTTCAAAACTCACCAAACTTTTCACACACATCAGGACTGGTGGAAATTGCGATCTGAAAAAAAACCGAACCCCAAAACTCAAAATTGCGCTCTAGCGCAATTTTTGAATAAAACAGAGACAAAACTGCTCCTCAGAGGAAAACTCAAGACAAAACTGCTTGTAACTTCCGGTAGGAACGTCTTAGAGACATGAAACAAATACCTCTATGTAGGTCTCACCTAGACTTACATTTCATAGATTGACATCCTTCAGCAAAAATCAACAGGAAGTTTGCAATCCCTCCTTCAAAACAACATTTTTGTTAAAACCGGTCACCAAACATCAAACATTATCTCCTCTGAGCGCGTTTGTCGTTTCGGCTTCAAACTGCTACAGGAGAGAGATTGAACCCTTCTGATTAAAAGTTGACGACGGCGTTTTGATACGTGCTACCGTTTTGATTTTACGAGCTTTCAAAAACCGTCTGCGCCTTCAAAGAAAACAACCACTGTGCAGCGGCACCTAGGAAAAAAAACCACAGACAACACTTCCTCTAACTCCCAGTACGAACAGCGTAGAGACATGAAACAAAAACCTCTATGTAGGTCTGACTTAGAGCTAGATTTCATACACTGACATCCTTCAGCAAAAATCAACAGGAAGTTGTCAATCACCCCTTCAAAACAAAAGTTTCACAAAAACACTCATTTTTGCCTCTTTGAGCTGTAATTTGACCGCCTTAAAATACTTCAAAACTCACCGAACTTTTCACACACATCAGGACTGGCGGAAATTGCGATTTAATTAGGACTAGCACCTGCCAAAGATGCGGACCCGACCAACGCTGCTTGCAGCTTTAATCTATTTTAAATTGCCTTTCAAATGTCTATTCTTGGTGTTGGCTTTTATCAAATAAATTTCCCCCAAAAATGCGACTTATACTCCAGTGCGACTTATATATGTTTTTTTCCTTCTTTATTATGCATTTTCGGCCGGTGCGACTTATACGCCGAAAAATACGGTATCTATCTATTTATTTATCTATCCTAGCCTTGGTTGATGACACGATGTCCACTGGGTTTATGCAAACGTCACCAACCCATCCACAAAAAAAGCGTTCATATCTTTTTATAGACCCTTGTAATTTTGAAAGTCCGACAAGGCATAAAATGGGCTGTGTAGAAAAAATAAGTAGTTTAGAAAGTCTGGGTATGAAACAGTATTTCTTCATCGGTGCAATGTTATTTCCCGCTGAATAGTTCGGAGGTATTATGTGTAGCGCTATCGTGAACGATGATGCCAGCCTTACAATATGACTTCTGGCAATGCACTGTAGGATACTTTACACGTACATCAACCTAAAGTTTGCGGATGACTACATAGAAACTACATAGTCCTGACATGAGGCACAATATTGATGATATATAAAGTTGTTGTTTTTTTAAAAAACGTGATTAGAAAAGATTTTAAAAAAAGGGATTTGTGGTTTCCATAAGAAGAAACCAAACAAGTCTTCTGGCACCTGTTTGAGTTTGTACACGCCCTTTTCTGAGGATGGAATCTGTGGAGTAAACTGATAACATTTCACAACTGCCCGATAGTGAGGATACTCCTCCGCGCTGCGGATGTCAACAGCAATAATTCTTGGCTTGCTGCCTTTGGTCCTGCTGCTTCCGGGGAACGACATGTCGCACAGGTCGATGAAGTCCTCTGCCGAGATGCGAGGAGACACCTCAGCTTTCAGGTCCAGCAGCGCCAGAGGCTCCCGAGACTGCACGAGAAAACAGATCAATTGAAGACCTCCTCAGTATAGAAAAAGGTGATTCTGAATAACGTTAAAAAAAGGAATGGAAGACTACACTGCAAAAACTGAAATCTAAGTAAGATGAAATACCGTAATTTCCGGACTATAAGCCGCTACTTTTTCCCCTCGTTCTGGTCCCTGCGGCTTATACAAGGGTGCGGCTTATGTACGGCCTGTTCTTCTCCGACACCGACGAAGAGGATTTCGGTGGTTTTAGTACGCAGGAGGAAGACGATGACACAATGATTAAAAACTGACTTTTCATATACCGGTAGGCTGGTTATTTTGATAACGTACAGGTGAGCACTTTGTATTACTTTGCAGCGTTGTATTATTTGTACTCTGCACGAATGCTGTTCGCCATGTCAAAGATGTGAAAGTTTGATTGAATGATTGAAAGATTTATTGTTAATAAATGGGACGCTTTGCGTTCCCAAACAGTCATCTCTGTCCCGACAATCCCCTCCGTGGTAGCAGGAACCCCTATATACTACGCTAATTACACATCAAAACCCTGCGGCTTATAGTCGGGTGCGGCTTATATATGGAGCAATCTGTATTTTCCCCTAAATTTAGCTGGTGCGGCTTATAGTCCGGAAATTACGGTATCTCAAATAAGGGTGATATTTGCTTATTTTCTGTCTGATAAGATAATTCTTCTCACTAAGCAGATTTGATGTTAGAGTGTTTTACTTGTTTTAAGTGTTTTGCTCCTAAATGATGTCAGTAAGATATTACAGCTTGTTGCTGAGATTTGATGAGCTATATTGAGTAAAACATGCTTGAAACTAGAATATCAACTGTTGCAAAGCTGTGTCATCAACACTCACAAGTAGAAAACTACTTTTTTAAAGTCATCATTTCTTATTTCAAGCATGAAATTAAAAAAAAAACTGACTTTGACACAATTGTGTCTCATAATTAAAACAGATGACAGCCAAATGCTGTTTTATTTCCAATGAAACAATAGAACATACGTACTCATATAGTAGTACAGTTGGCACAGTACAGTAAACTGACAGTTAATATTTAAACATTTAACATGTGACATGTCTAACAATTTTGAACAGAAATAGTTCATGCACATTCAGATGAATTCTTCAAAATTACAATAAAAAAATTTTGGGCCGAGGCCGGGCTGTATATATGCGCACTAATTGACTGAAAGAGCACGCACTTGGCGCGATGATGTCATGTTATCCATGGAAAAATGCATTTTTAGACAATATGATTTGCCTGAGCGGCTAGGAGACCCCGAGAGTAACAAGCGCTTGCCTTGTTGCCTTTCCATTAAGAACAATAAATTAGTTTTTAGTATAAGTTTGCTGGTTTCAAGAAATGTCATGCCGAGCGCATATCATTATGTCAAGATAATGGCACTAGCATTTACTTCATTTAAGAATATTTTTCAACATATTGAGCAAAAAGGACTCTTTTTTTTTCTACCAAGAAAAGTGCACTTGTTATTAGTGAGAATATACTTATTTTAAGCTATTTTTGGGTTCATTGAGGTTAGCTAATTTGACTTGTTTTGGAAAGTCTTGACAAGCCAAATTTTCTTGTTCTATTGGCAGATAATTTTGCTTAGTTCAAATAAAATATACCTAATTTTTTTTCTTTTTTTTTCCTGTTTTTGAACACTGACTTTTTGCAGTGTAGATAGATAGATAGATAGATAGATAGATAGATAGATAGATAGATAGATAGATAGATAGATAGATAGATAGATAGATAGATAGATAGATAGATAGATAGATAGATAGATGGATAGATAGATAGATAGATAGATAGTACTTTATTGATTCCTTCAGGAGAGTTCCCTAAGGAAAATTAAAATTCCAGCAGCAGTGTACAGAATTGAGATTGAATTTAAAAAGTAAAAAGTAATTAAGCAAATATCACCCTTATTTGAGATATTTAATCTTACTTAGATTTCAGTTTTTGCAGTGTATCTATCTATCTATCTATCTATCTATCTATCTATCTATCTATCTATCTATCTATCTATCTATCTATCTATCTATCTATCTATCTATCTAAAGAAAATAGCCCCAGGGCTACTGTTTTCATGTATGACAAAATCATTTTAAATGACCATTTTGGCCCCAAAAAATAATTTCAATAAATCTGGGATCCCTAAACAAAGACAACAACTTTTACTCGCAGGAAGTTCGAGGTGGTTTCTCAAGAAAAAAAACCCCACTAGCTTTTCTCTTACCCACTCACATAACAATCAACTGCATTTATTGCATCAAAAATGTTTGCCAAATCTATAATTTTCTGGTGACCACTATGTTGTTATACTCACAAGGTCCGTCTTGGGGAAATCCTGGTAGTCGGACGAGTAGTACGTGACGTTTTTCTCACCAGACACCTTCTGAAGCTGCGCGTGTTGTCTGAATGTGGCGCTTTTTGGTGTGTAGGAGAAGAGGTTGATAGAGTCACGGACGCAGCGCTCAATGTCAATTTCTGGTAGGAATGGGGGGCGGAGGGGAGGGGAACAAATAATTTAAACAAACAACAAACCATCAGTTACAAAAATTAGTTCACCCCATGTTTTTTACATTATTATCATATGCGTTTTTGTGTAAGTTAACCCTACTAGTCTCCAACCACTGAACACTATAGAGCAGGGGTCACCAACCTTTTTGAAACCAAGAGCTACTTCTTGGGTAGTGATTAATGCGAAGAGCTACCAGTTTGATACACACTTAAATAAATTGCCAGAAATAGCCAATTTGCTCAATTTACCTTTAACTCTATGTTATTATTAATAATTAATGATATTTACACTTAATTGAACGGTTTAAAAGAGGAGAAAACACGAAAAAAAATGACAATTAAATTTTGAAACATAGTTTATCTTCAATTTCGACTCTTTAAAATTCAAAATTCAACCGAAAAAAAGAAGAGAAAAACTTTAAAAAATAATTTATGGAACATCATTAGTCATTTTTCCTGATTAAGATTAATTTGAGAATTTTGATGACATGTTTTAAATAGGTTAAAATCCAATCTACACTTTGTTAGAATATATAACAAATTGGACCAAAGACAAATCATTATTTCTTCTAGATTTTCCAGAACAAAAATTTTAAAAGAAATTCAAAAGACTTTGAAATAAGATTTAAATTTGATTCTACAGATTTTCTAGATTTGCCGGAATAATTATATTGAATTTTAATCATAATAAGTTTGAAGAAATATTTCACAAATATTCTTCGTCGAAAAAACAGAAGCTAAAATGAAGAATTAAATTCAAATGTATTTATTATTCTTTACAATAAAAAAAATAAATTTACTTGAACATTTATTTAAATTGTCAGGAAAGAAGAGGAAGGAATTTAAAAGGTAAAAAGGTATATGTGTTTAAAAATCCTAAAATAATTTTTAAGGTTGTATTTTTTCTCTAAAATTGTCTTTCTGAAAGTTATAAGAAGCAAAGTAAAAAAAAAAAAAGAATTTATTTAAACAAGTGAAGACCAAGTCTTTAACATATTTTCTTGGATTTTCAAATTCTATTTGAGTTTTGTCTCTCTTAGAATTAAAAATGTCGGGCAAAGCGAGACCAGCTTGCTAGTAAATAAATACAATTTAAAAAATAGAGGCAGCTCACTGGTAAGTGCTGCTATTTGAGCTATTTTTAGAACAGGCCAGCGGGCTACTCATCTGGTCCTTACGGGCTACCTGGTGCCCCCGGGCACCGCGTTGGTGACGCCTGATATAGAGTGTAAAATCTGCAAAACATGTCTTGCCTGTGCTATTTTTGCTCTGACAAAAACACCACATGTTGGCGTTGTTATCCAACTCTGTGAGTCTCACTTTAATAACAGCCATTGTAGCTTTAGGGTGTTTTACAAAATCACTCCTAAGGGTCAGGGGCCGTACTTATCAAGCTTCTTAGAATTACTCCTAAGAAGTCTGCTAAGAGTTGACTTAAATAAATTCTTCGCTGAAAG
Source organism: Entelurus aequoreus (assembly GCF_033978785.1). NCBI lineage: Eukaryota > Metazoa > Chordata > Actinopteri > Syngnathiformes > Syngnathidae > Entelurus > Entelurus aequoreus. The sequence goes on along the minus strand of NC_084752.1, from coordinate 41,938,748 downwards.
CTGCACTTAAAAGTTAGTTATCAAGCGTCTTACTCACACTTTCAGCGAAGTGTAGGACTGAATCTTAAGTGTCTCACTCAGAGCTGAATTACGACATTACTATGTGCCGTAAACGCAATTTTAGGTGACGTCATTTCTGTGTCCATAGAAATGACCAATCACGGAAGGGAATCCGTTGTCTGAGAATAAAGAAATATCTTGGAAATATTTAAGTGGACAATGGGAGTGTATATTTTGACAATAAACTACAAAATAATACAAAACAAACTAGTCCCCGCCGGCACTCACGCTACCACTCCCTCTCTTCTCTCGCCCACACACTCACTGACGTCACTCACCTCACGGCCACACACATACGCTACTGTCATAACATTTTCTTTCCAATTCATTAATTAGGCAACTAATTTGAAACTGGTGTGGGTGGCTCTATATATACTAGCCCTCTGCAGACACATGCAGAAATCAACAAGGAATCGAAAAGTATTAAATCTGTGACAAAAATAATATCCGCTCTGTCTAAACGATACCGTTTGATCAGCTGCTCGTCATCAAAAAAAAACAACAACATTGTTCCGTTCCTTGAACGTTCGCGCACGTCTCTCTCGCCTCAGTGCCATCCCCTGCTGGCAACTCCTAACCACTTAAGACACCTCTGAAGGTCTCTTAAATATCGTGGAGAGTAGGAGTGATTCTTAGACTTAAGAACGTTGATAAAAAGCTTTTATTCTTAAGTTTGAGAGTAGGACTAAATTTCGCAAATTCTCAGGACTTAAGTGTAAAATGGCACTCTAAGAAGCTTGATAAGTACGGCCCCTGATTTGTGTGTAATAAAACGTGCAAACTTGATAGCGTCTACTAATTGTGTGTCAAGTGGATTGCGTTTGTTAAGTGAGCAGAATAAGATTTTGCGTCTCTCTGTCTTCATTAAAATGTAGAATATAGCACAAACCCCAAAAGCAGTGAAGTTGTCACGTTGTGTAAATGGTAAATAAAAAGAGAATACAATGATTTGCTAATCCTTTTCAACCTATATTCAATTGAATAGACTGCAAAGACAAGATACGTAATGTTTGAACTGGAAAACTTCGTTATTTTTTGCAAATATTAGCTCATTTGGAATTTGATGCCTGCAACATGTTTCAAAAAAGCTGGCACGAGTGGCAAAACAACTGAGAAAGTTGAGGACTGCTCATCAAACACTTATTTGGAACATCCCACAGGTGAACAGGCTAACTGGGAACAGGTGGGTGACATGATTGGGTATAAAAGCCGCTTCCATGAAATGCTCACAATTCACAAACAAGGATGGGGCGAGGGTCACCACTTTGTCAACAAATGCCTGAGCAAATTGTCGCACAGTTTAAGAACAAAATTTCTCAACCAGCTATTGCAAGGAATTTAGGGATTTCACCATCTACGCTCCGTAATATCATCAAAGGGTTCAGAGAATCTGGAGAAATCACTGCACAAAAGCGATGATATTACGGACCTTCGATCCCTCAGGCGGTACTGCATCAGAAAGCGACATCAGTGTGTAAAGGATATCACCACATTGGCTCAGGAACACTTCAAAAAAACACTGTCAGAAACTACAGTTCATCGCTAGATCTGTAAGTGCAAGTTAAAACTCTACTATGCAAAGCGAAAGCCATTTATCAACAACACCCACAAACGCTGCTGGCTTCGCTGGGCCTGAGCTCATCTAAGATGGACTGATGCAAAGTGGAAAAGTATTCTGTGGTCTGACGAGTCCACATTTACGATTGTTTTTGGAAACTGTGGACATCGTGTCCTCCAGAACAAAGAGGAAAAGAACCATCCAGATTGTTCTAGGCGCAAAGTGTAAAAGCCAGCATGTGTGATGGTATGGGGGTGTATTAGTGCCCAAGACATGGGTAACTTACACATCTGGGAAGGCGCCATTAATGCTGAAAGGTACATACAGCTTTTGGAGCAACATATGTTGCCATCCAAGCAACGTTACCATGGACGCCCCTGCTTATTTCAGCAAGACAATGCCATGCTTCATAGTAAAAGAGTGCGGGTACTAGACTGGCCTGCCTGTAGTCCAGACCTGTCTCCCATTGAAAATGTGTGGCGTATTATGAAGCCTAAAATACCACAAGGGAGACCCCCGGACTGTTGAACAACTTAAGCTGAACATCAAGCAAGAATGGGAAATAATTCCACCTGAAAAGCTTCAAAAATGTGTCTCCTCAGTTCCTTAACGTTTACTGAGGGTTGTTAAAAGGAAAGGCCATGTAACACAGTGGTAAAAATGCCCCTGTGACAACTTTTTTGCAATGTGTTGCTGCCATTAGATTCTAAGTTGATGATTATTTGCAAAACAAAATTAAGTTTCTCAGTGTGAACATGAAATATCTTGTCTTTGCAGTCTATTCAAATGAATATAAGTTGAAAAGGATTTGCAAATCATTGTATTCTCTTTTTATTTACCATTTACACAACATGCCAACTTCACTGGTTTTGGGTTTTGTATATGCTGATCATGAAAACGCCTACGATACCGGGAGTAGATCAGCTTTGCATGTGCCATCAAGTTCGTAGCATTTTTATGAAGTGGAAAAGAGACTGTCCAATTACTTCTGTTTCTATAGTGTTGCTATAAGTACAGAGCTTTGGTGCTTCGGGCAGCTTGGTAGAATTGCATTTCTATGAAGTAACATATAAGCAAGATGACCATGCATGTTCAGTTGCTTAATAACTTGGACTTGGTTGCTAACTGGAAGCATTTTCAGGGCTATTTGACATCCTAGGGCAGGCCTGGGCAATTATTTTACTCGGGGGGGGGGCAGATTTAGATAAAAAAAGTGTGTCTGGGGGCCGGTATATCTATTTTTAGGAACACTAATACAAAACCTCACGATAATGATTGAAAGCTAAACATGTTATGACAGACCACCTTAAAAAACGGAATGGAATTTGATATTTTTTTTACTGAATGAGACACCCAGAATGTACATGAAAATAAAGAATGTGGGATTTACAATATTAACTATGAAGGATAAAACACTGAATATTGAGAAAATATTTTACAATCAACCGAAACACAACCAAAATGCAACAAACATAGTGAAATATGAACGCGAAGGGTTCGGAGATATCTCAAAGTGACCAAAGTAACTAATTAGATGATAATAGTAACTAATTAGATGACCATAGTAACTAATTAGATGACCATAGTATTTGATGCCGCTTTGATACGCTTTAAATCCCGCTTTGATACGTTTTATTATGCTTTATTGAACTTTATTATGCTTTGATGCGATCCTGACGCTTTAAATCAGGCTCTGACACGATTATCAAGCTCTGTTGTGCATTGGAATTAATGTGTCATGAACATTATGAACATTAATTTGTAATAATGACTTTGAAATGTGATATTGTTATGTAATTATGTGCAATTTGGAAGATGCTGTGATTATTATTTTGTGAATTTGATGAATAAATTGCGTGCGCACACATAATATAATAAAAAAGAGAAATATGACAAACAAATAAGTTAAAAAAATTTTGAAAAACTCAGTATACTAAGTTTTCCCCACATTTTTTTAGATTTATCTATTTATTTGATTTCTCTTTTTGTTTTCTTATATACAGGATAAAACACATAATGTAATAAAAAAGAGAAATATGATAAACAAATAAGTTTTAAAAAATGTGAAAAACTCAGTATACTGTTTTCCACACATTTTTTATATTCATTTATTTTTTCAATTTCTCTTTTTTTCCGTTATATTATGTTTATTATTTATTATGTTTTATATTCATTTATTTTTTCAATTCCTCTTTTTTTTCTCTCGTTATATTATGTTTATTATTTATTATGTTTTATATTCATTTGTTTTTTCAATTTCTCTTTTTTTTCTCGTTATATTATGTTCATTATGTATTATTTATTATGTTTTATATTCATTTATTTTTTCAATTTGTCTTCTTTTTTCGTTATATTATGTTTATTATTTATTATGTTTTATATTCATTTATTTTTTCTATTTCTCTTCTTTTTTCGTTATATTATGTTTATTATTTATTATGTTTTATATTCATTTATTTTTTAAATTTCTCTTCTTTTTTTGTTATATTATGTTTATTATTTATTATGTTTTATATTCATTTATTTTTTCAATTTCTCTTTTTTTCTCGTTATATTATGTTTATTATTTATTATGTTTTATATTCATTTATTTTTTAAATTTCTCTTCTTTTTTTGTTATATTATGTTTATTATTTATTATGTTTTATATTCATTTTTTTTTTAAATTTCTCTTCTTTTTTCGTTATATTACGTTTATTATTTATTATGTTTTATATTCATTTATTTTTTCAATTTCTCTTTTTTTCCCGTTATATTATGTTTATTATTTATTATGTTTTATATTCATTTATTTTTTCAATTTCTCTTTTTTTTCCGTTTTATTATGTTTACTATTTATTATGTTTTATATCTTCATTTCTTTTATTCCGTTGTCATCTTAATAAATATCTATCTTTCATTTCTTATGCTAGTTGACAATAATAAAAGGCATTTCTTTTCATTTTTATATTCAATGTCACTAGTCAATATCACAGTCACTTCCCATTTGTAGTTGTAGACTGGGGTCCGCGCTTTGAACCAAGATCTGTTAAGCTTTCCTACGCTTTGAGTCAAGCTTTGCTGAGCTTTGTCAGGCTTTGATACGCTCTCAGCGCTTTATTCCATCCTTGACAGAGCGCCAAATTTTTTTAAACCGTTTAAAAAATTTTGGCGAACTTGCCGCATGTCCCGCTTCACTACAAGCTTTCCCACCATCCATTACGACCCTCACGCTTTAATCAGGCTTTGTTACGCTTTAACGCCGCTTTAATAATTCTACAATATTTGCATCTTTTAACAGTAGCGTTCGTACATCAGGTACATTTGAGTTACCTGGCAGGTCGGAGAACAGCAGGATGCACTCGTTGAAGCCATTAGCCAGGAGGCGGTCCCTGAGCTGCTTCAGTATGGCTACGCCGATGCAGAAGGGGAAAGAAGAATTGCCCAGCAGCAGCGTGTCCCACAGGTGGAAGATCTTGTGCAGCGGAAACACGTCTGCAGGGAGGATTTTAGCAGAACGATTCAAAAGAGACGCAGACGCAGCATGAGTGACAACAGTGTGCGACATAATAGAGAGACTTTGTAAATAAAAAGGCATGACTAACTATGTGATTGAAACACTGGCTGGAGCGGGGTTGTGTTTGCAGAAAAAAATGTGCGGTGGAAAGGTTGCTTGCAGGGATGTTTCATGAGCAAGGAGAATATTTAACATGCCTCTTAGTTAGAGCGATTTACTATAGCACGGGTGTCAAACTCTGGCCCGCGGGCCAAATTTCACTTGCCCCTTGAGGCAATATCAAATTAACACTAGAGCTGGCCCGCCGATTATATACAGCGGCGGTGCCGCGGTAACACCGCATTCACCGCTAATTCTCATACTTGCCAACCCTCCCGTGAGACTCCCAAATTTCAGTGCCCCTCCCGGAAATCGTCACGTCCGCTTTTCATCCAGTCCAACGAGTGCCGGCCCAGTCACATGATATGTGCGGCTTCTGTACGCACACACACGTGAATGCAACGCACACTTGATCAACAGCGATACAGGTTACACTGAGGGTGGCCGTATAAACAACTTTAATACTGTTAGAAATATACGCCACACTGTGAATCCACACCAAACAAGAATGACAAACACATTTCGGGAGAACATCCGCACCGTAACACAACATAAACACAACAGAACAAATACCCAGACTCCTTTGCAGCACTAACTCTTCCGGGACGCTACAAGGTGTGTGTATGTGTGTGGGGGGTGGGGTGGTTGGTGGTAGCGGGGGTGTATTTTGTAGCGTCCCGAAAGAGTTAGTACTGCAAAAGGTTCTGGGTATTTGTTCTGTTGTGTTATGGTGCGGATGTTCTCCCGAAATGTGTTTGTCATTCTTGTTTGGTGTGGATTCACAGTGTGGCGTATATTTCTAACAGTGTTAAAGTTGTTTATACGGCCACCCTCAGTGGAACCTGTATCGCTGTTGATCAAGTATGCGTTGCATTCACGTGTGTGTGCGTACAGAAGCCGCACTTATCTTGTGACTGGGCCGGCACGTTGTTAAAATGGATGAAAAGCGGACGTGACGACAGCTCGTAGAGGACGTTAAAGGCGGTGCCTTTAAGGCACGCCCCCAAGACTGTGGTCCGGGTGGACTACGAGACATAATGACTGATGAACACCTTGGTTGGATAATGAAGGTTGCCTCAGCTAAAAGCCTGAGCCCCGACATTAATGAACTAGCATCCAAGAAAAGATGGCAGGTATCTGGCTTGGGCACATCAGATTAGATCAGTGTGTTGCAAACTGAGCAGTTTAAAGTCCAGAATGGTTGGTTTATTCATTGTTATTTTACTTTCAAATTTATTAGCCTGTGGAAAAAGTTAATGTTGATATTTACCTCAGAAGGCTGCAAATAGAAAAGAGGCATTCCGTTTTTATTTAAATTGTATTTGATATGCCATTGATATTTTTTTAAAATAATTATTATTATTATTTCAAACTGGATTTTGCATGTCACTATAAAGTTATATAAGCCTTGCTTGTTCAATATTCAATGCAAAACTTGTTTGGGTCCCTATTAAAAGGTTAATTTGTTCAACCTTTGGCCCGCGGCTTTGTTCAGTTTTACATTTTGGCCCACTCTGTATTTGAGTTTGACACCCCTGTACTATAGCGTCCACTGATGGCAATGTGCTGTGATTACTGCCACATCAAATCCACACAGAGACATGAGAGAGCTTGAACTCACGTGTGAACATGGTCAGGAACCAGGGAATGGCGTAGAGCTGTAGGGGAGGAGGGAGACAGCATTTTAGAGGATAAGGTAGTATTTGTTTTTCACAAAATGAGCACAAAGAATAGTCTTAGTCAGCGATTTAACAGTTGGCTGTGAGCCCTGCAGTAGAGACCGCAACAAAGGGGTTGACGGTGATTATGACTCACAATTAATCTCATTATGCCAATTTGTGATCTCCCAATCCCCCCTTGGGACATCTATAAAAGCTAAATTAGCGCATGTGAATAAACACTAAAGCGCAGTTGGTTGGTATCAACACTTCAGTCATCAACAATTGCATCATCAGAGAAATGGACATTGAAACAGTGTAGGTCTGACTTGGTAGGATATGTACAACAAGTAGTGGACATAGAGAGAGAGATCAGAAATTATAAGAAAAAGTGTCTACATTTGATTGTTTACATTTGATTATTTACAATCCGAAGAGATATGATGTGGAAGGGAGGGTGTTAGTTTAGGGTTGAAGTTGCCTGGAGGTGTTCTTTTAGTGCGGTTTTGAAGGAGGATAGAGATGCCCTTTCTTTTACACCTTTTGGGAGTGCATTCCACATTGATGTGGCATAGAAAGAGAATGAGTTAAGACCTTTGTTAGATCGGAATCTGGGTTTAACGTGGTTAGTGGAGCTCCCCCTGGTGTTGTGGTTATGGCGGTCATTTACGTTAAGGAAGTAGTTTGACATGTACTTCGGTATCAGGGAGGTGTGGCGGATTTTATAGACTAGGCTCAGTGCAAGTTGTTTAACTCTGTCCTCCACCCTGAGCCAGCCCACTTTGGAGAAGTGGGTAGGAGTGAGGTGGGATCTGGGGTGGAGGTCTAGAAGTAATCTGACTAGCTTGTTCAGTAATCTGACTAGCTTGTTGAAATGGTTTTCACTTCACAGGTGTGCTTGAAGCTCATCGAGAGAATGCCACGAGTGTGCAAAGCAGTAATTAGAACAAAGGGTGGCTATCTTGCCTTAGCCTTGTCTTAAAAAACTCTTATCTTACTGACAGGATGCAGTGCGTCTGCCATAACAATGTGACATCGGACTATGTTAAGGTAACGTGTGGAGTCCCCCAGGGTTCGGTTCTTGGCCCCGCACTCTGTAGCATCTACTCATACGCAAATACGGTGTTAGCTTTCACTGTTATGCTGATGACACCCAACTCTACATGCCCCTAAAGCTGACCAACACGTCGGATTGTAGTCAGCTGGAGGCGTGTCTTAATGAAATTAAACAATGGATGTCTGCTAACTTTTCGCAACTCAACGCCAAGAAAACGGAAATGCTGATTATCGGTCCTGCTCAACACCGACATCTATTTAATAATACCACCTTAACATTTGACAACCAAACAATTACACAAGGCGACTCGGTAAAGAATCTGGGTATTATCTTCCACCCAACTCTCTCGTTTGAGTCACACATTAAGAGTGTTACTAAAACGGCCTTCTTTCATCTCCGTAATATCGCTAAAATTCGTTCCATTTTGTCCACTAGTGACGCTGAGATCATTATTCATGCGTTCGTTACGTCTCGTCTCGATTACTGTAACGTTTTATTTTCGGGCCTCCCTATGTCTAGCATTAAAAGATTACAGATGGTACAAAATGCGGCTGCTAGACTTTTGACAAGAACAAGAAAGTTTGATCATATTACGCCTATACTGTATATACCTTTATATACATATATATATACCTATACTGGCTCACCTGCGCTGGCTTCCTGTGCACTTAAGATGTGACTTTAAGGTTTTACTACTTACGTATAAAATACTACACGGTCTAGCTCCTGTCTATCTTGCTGACTGTATTGTACCATATGTCCCGGCAAGAAATCTGCGTTCAAAGAACTCCAGCTTATTAGTGATTCCCAGAGCCCAAAAAAAGTCTGCGGGCTATAGAGCGTTTTCTATTGGGGCTCCAGTACTATGGAATGCCCTCCCGGTAAAAGTTAGAGATGCTACCTCAGTAGAAGCATTTAAGTCTCATCTTAAAACTCATTTGTATACTCTAGCCTTTAAATAGACCCCATTTTTAGACCAGTTGATCTGCCGTTTCTTTTCTTTTCTCCTCTGCCCCCCTCTCCCTTGTGGAGGGGGGGGACACAGGTCCGGTGGCCATGGATGAAGTGCTGGCTGTCCAGAGTCGGGACCCGGGGTGGACCGCTCGCCTGTGCATCGGTTGGGGACATCTCTGCATCGCTGACCCGTCTCCGCTCGGGATGGTTTCCTGCTGGCTCCACTATGGACTGGACTCTCACTATTATGTTAGATCTTCTATGGACTGGACTCTGACACTATTATGTTAGATCTTCTATGGACTGGACTCTCACACTATTATGTTGGATCCACTATGGACTGGACTCACACACTATTATGTTAGATCCACAATGGACTGGACTTTCACACTATTATGTTAGATCCACTATGGACTAAACTCTCACTATTATGTTAGATCCACTATGGACTGGACTCTCACTATTATGTTAGATCCACTATGGACTGGACTCTCACTATTATGTTAGATCCACTATGGACTGGACTCTCACTATTATGTTAGATCCACTATGGACTGGACTTTCACACTATTATGTTAGATCCACTATGGACTGGACTTTCACACTATTATGTTAGATCCACTATGGACTGGACTCTCACACTATTATGTTAGATCCACTATGGACTGGACTCTCACACTATTATGTTAGATCCACTATGGACTGAACTCTCACTATTATGTTAGATCCACTATGGACTGGACTCTCACACTATTATGTTAGATCCACTATGGACTGAACTCTCACACTATTATGTTAGATCCACTATGGACTGGACTCTCACTATTATGTTAGATCCACTATGGACTGGACTTTCACACTATTATGTTAGATCCACTATGGACTGGACTTTCACACTATTTATGTTAGATCCACTATGGACTGAACTCTCACTATTATGTTAGATCCACTATGGACTGAAATCTCACACTATTATGTTAGATCCACTATGGACTGGACTCTCACACTATTATGTTAGATCCACTATGGACTGGACTCTCACACTATTATGTTAGATCCACTATGGACTGAACTCTCACTATTATGTTAGATCCACTATGGACTGGACTCTCACACTATTATGTTAGATCCACTATGGACTGAACTCTCACTATTATGTTAGATCCACTATGGACTGGACTCTCACTAATATGTTAGATCCACTATGGACTGGACTTTCACACTATTATGTTAGATCCACTATGGACTGGACTCTCACTATTATGTTAGATCCACTATGGACTGGACTCTCACACTATTATGTTAGATCCACTATGGACTGACTCTCACACTATTATGTTAGATCCACTATGGACTGGACTTTCACACTATTATGTTAGATCCACTATGGACTGGACTCTCACTATTATGTTAGATCCACTATGGACTGGACTCTCACACTATTATGTTAGATCCACTATGGACTGGACTCTCACACTATTATGTTAGATCCACTATGGACTGGACTCTCACACTATTATGTTAGATCTACTATGGACTGGACTCTCACACTATTATGTTAGATCCACTATGGACTGGACTCTCACACTATTATGTTAGATCCACTATGGACTGGACTCTCACACTATTATGTTAGATCCACTATGGACTGAACTCTCACACTATTATGTTAGATCCACTATGGACTGGACTCTCACTATTATGTTAGATCCACTATGGACTGAACTCTCACACTATTATGTTAGATCCACTATGGACTGGACACTCACTATTATGTTAGATCCACTATGGACTGGACTCTCACACTATTATGTTAGATCCACTATGGACTGGACTCTCACACTATTATGTTAGATCTACTATGGACTGGACTCTCACACTATTATGTTAGATCTACTATGGACTGGACTCTCACACTATTATGTTAGATCTACTATGGACTGGACTCTCACACTATTATGTTAGATCCACTATGGACTGGACTCTCACACTATTATGTTAGATCCACTATGGACTGAACTCTCACACTATTATGTTAGATCCACTATGGACTGGACTCTCACTATTATGTTAGATCCACTATGGACTGGACTCTCACACTATTATGTTAGATCCACTATGGACTGGACTCTCACTATTATGTTAGATCCACTATGGACTGGACTCTCACACTATTATGTTAGATCCACTATGGACTGAACTCTCACACTATTATGTTAGATCCACTATGGACTGGACTCTCACACTATTATGTTAGATCCACTATGGACTGAACTCTCACACTATTATGTTAGATCCACTATGGACTGGATTCTCACACTATTATGTTAGATCCACTATGGACTGGACTCTCACACTATTATGTTAGATCTACTATGGACTGGACTCTCACACTATTATGTTAGATCCACTATGGACTGGACTCTCACACTATTATGTTAGATCTACTATGGACTGGACTCTCACACTATTATGTTAGATCCACTATGGACTGGACTCTCACACTATTATGTTAGATCCACTATGGACTGGACTCTCACTATTATGTTAGATCCACTATGGACTGGACTCTCACACTATTATGTTAGATCCACTATGGACTGGACTCTCACTATTATGTTAGATCCACTATGGACTGGACTCTCACACTATTATGTTAGATCCACTATGGACTGAACTCTCACACTATTATGTTAGATCCACTATGGACTGGACTCTCACACTATTATGTTAGATCCACTATGGACTGGACTCTCACAATATTATGTTAGATCCACTATGGACTGGACTCTCACACTATTATGTTCGATCCACTATGGACTGAACTCTCACTATTATGTTAGATCCACTATGGACTGAACTCTCACTATTATGTTAGATCCACTATGGACTGAACTCTCACTATTATGTTAGATCCACTATGGACTGGACTCACACACTATTATGTTAGATCCACTATGGACTGGACTCTCACACTATTATGTTAGATCTACTATGGACTGGACTCTCACACTATTATGTTAGATCCACTATGGACTGGACTCTCACACTATTATGTTAGATCCACTATGGACTGAACTCTCACACTATTATGTTAGATCCACTATGGACTGGACTCTCACTATTATGTTAGATCCACTATGGTCTGGACTCTCACACTATTATGTTAGATCCACTATGGACTGGACTCTCACTATTATGTTAGATCCACTATGGACTGGACTCTCACACTATTATGTTAGATCCACTATGGACTGAACTCTCACACTATTATGTTAGATCCACTATGGACTGGACTCTCACACTATTATGTTAGATCCACTATGGACTGGACTCTCACACTATTATGTTAGATCCACTATGGACTGAACTCTCACACTATTATGTTAGATCCACTATGGACTGGACTCTCACACTATTATGTTAGATCCACTATGGACTGGACTCTCACACTATTATGTTAGATCTACTATGGACTGGACTCTCACACTATTATGTTAGATCCACTATGGACTGGACTCTCACACTATTATGTTAGATCTACTATGGACTGGACTCTCACACTATTATGTTAGATCCACTATGGACTGGACTCTCACACTATTATGTTAGATCCACTATGGACTGGACTCTCACTATTATGTTAGATCCACTATGGACTGGGACTGGACTCTCACACTATTATGTTAGATCCACTATGGACTGGACTGGACTCTCACTATTATGTTAGATCCACTATGGACTGGACTCTCACACTATTATGTTAGATCCACTATGGACTGAACTCTCACACTATTATGTTAGATCCACTATGGACTGACTCTCACACTATTATGTTAGATCCACTATGGACTGGACTCTCACACTATTATGTTAGATCCACTATGGACTGGACTCTCACACTATTATGTTCGATCCACTATGGACTGACTCTCACTATTATGTTAGATCCACTATGGACTGAACTCTCACTATTATGTTAGATCCACTATGGACTGACTCTCACTATTATGTTAGATCCACTATGGACTGGACTCTCACACTATTATGTTAGATCCACTATGGACTGGACTCTCACACTATTATGTTAGATCTACTATGGACTGGACTCTCACACTATTATGTTAGATCCACTATGGACTGGACTCTCACACTATTATGTTAGATCCACTATGGACTGGACTCTCACACTATTATGTTAGATCCACTATGGACTGGACTCTCACACTATTATGTTAGATCCACTATGGACTGGACTCTCACTATTATGTTAGATCCACTATGGACTGACTCTCACACTATTATGTTAGATCCACTATGGACTGGACTCTCACTATTATGTTAGATCCACTATGGACTGGACTCTCACACTATTATGTTAGATCCACTATGGACTGGACTCTCACTATTATGTTAGATCCACTATGGACTGGACTCTCACACTATTATGTTAGATCCACTATGGACTGGACTCTCACACTATTATGTTAGATCCACTATGGACTGGACTCTCACACTATTATGTTAGATCCACTATGGACTGGACTCTCACACTATTATGTTAGATCCACTATGGACTGACTCTCACACTATTATGTTAGATCCACTATGGACTGGACTCTCACACTATTATGTTAGATCCACTATGGACTGACTCTCACACTATTATGTTAGATCCACTATGGACTGGACTCTCACTATTATGTTAGATCCACTATGGTCTGGACTCTCACACTATTATGTTAGATCCACTATGGACTGGACTCTCACCTATTATGTTAGATCCACTATGGACTGGACTCTCACACTATTATGTTAGATCCACTATGGACTGACTCTCACACTATTATGTTAGATCCACTATGGACTGGACTCTCACACTATTATGTTAGATCCACTATGGACTGGACTCTCACACTATTATGTTAGATCCACTATGGACTGAACTCTCACACTATTATGTTAGATCCACTATGGACTGGACTCTCACACTATTATGTTAGATCCACTATGGACTGGACTCTCACACTATTATGTTAGATCCACTATGGACTGGACTCTCACACTATTATGTTAGATCCACTATGGACTGGACTCTCACACTATTATGTTAGATCTACTATGGACTGGACTCTCACACTATTATGTTAGATCCACTATGGACTGGACTCTCACACTATTATGTTAGATCCACTATGGACTGGACTCTCACTATTATGTTAGATCCACTATGGACTGGACTCTCACACTATTATGTTAGATCCACTATGGACTGGACTGGACTCTCACTATTATGTTAGATCCACTATGGACTGGACTCTCACACTATTATGTTAGATCCACTATGGACTGAACTCTCACACTATTATGTTAGATCCACTATGGACTGGACTCTCACACTATTATGTTAGATCCACTATGGACTGAACTCTCACTATTATGTTAGATCCACTATGGACTGAACTCTCACTATTATGTTAGATCCACTATGGACTGGACTCACACTATTATGTTAGATCCACTATGGACTGGACTCACACACTATTATGTTAGATCCACTATGGACTGGACTCTCACTATTATGTTAGATCCACTATGGACTGGACTCTCACTATTATGTTAGATCCACTATGGACTGGACTCTCACACTATTATGTTAGATCCACTATGGACTGGACTCTCACACTATTATGTTAGATCCACTATGGACTGGACTCTCACACTATTATGTTAGATCCACTATGGACTGGACTCTCACACTATTATGTTCGATCCACTATGGACTGAACTCTCACTATTATGTTAGATCCACTATGGACTGAACTCTCACTATTATGTTAGATCCACTATGGACTGGACTCACACACTATTATGTTAGATCCACTATGGACTGGACTCACACACTATTATGTTAGATCCACTACGGACTGGACTCTCACTATTATGTTAGATCCACTATGGACTGGACTCTCACACTATTATGTTAGATCCACTATGGACTGGACTCTCACACTATTATGTTCGATCCACTATGGACTGAACTCTCACTATTATGTTAGATCCACTATGGACTGGACTCTCACTATTATGTTAGATCCACTATGGACTGGACTCTCACACTATTATGTTAGATCCACTATGGACTGAACTCTCACTATTATGTTAGATCCACTATGGACTGAACTCTCACTATTATGTTAGATCCACTATGGACTGAACTCTCACTATTATGTTAGATCCACTATGGACTGGACTCACACACTATTATGTTAGATCCACTATGGACTGGACTCACACACTATTATGTTAGATCCACTATGGACTGGACTCTCACTATTATGTTAGATCCACTATGGACTGGACTCTCACTATTATGTTAGATCCACTATGGACTGGACTCTCACACTATTATGTTAGATCCACTATGGACTGGACTCACACACTATTATGTTAGATCCACTACGGACTGGACTCTCACTATTATGTTAGATCCACTATGGACTGGACTCTCACACTATTATGTTAGATCCACTATGGACTGGACTCTCACACTATTATGTTCGATCCACTATGGACTGAACTCTCACTATTATGTTAGATCCACTATGGACTGGACTCTCACTATTATGTTAGATCCACTATGGACTGGACTCTCACACTATTATGTTAGATCCACTATGGACTGAACTCTCACTATTATGTTAGATCCACTATGGACTGAACTCTCACTATTATGTTAGATCCACTATGGACTGGACTCACACACTATTATGTTAGATCCACTATGGACTGGACTCACACACTATTATGTTAGATCCACTATGGACTGGACTCTCACTATTATGTTAGATCCACTATGGACTGGACTCTCACTATTATGTTAGATCCACTATGGACTGGACTCTCACACTATTATGTTAGATCCACTATGGACTGGACTCTCACACTATTATGTTAGATCCACTATGGACTGGACTCTCACTATTATGTTAGATCCACTATGGACTGGACTCTCACACTATTATGTTAGATCCACTATGGACTGGACTCTCACTATTATGTTAGATCCACTATGGACTGGACTCTCACTATTATGTTAGATCCACTATGGACTGAACTCTCACTATTATGTTAGATCCACTATGGACTGAAATCTCACACTATTATGTTAGATCCACTATGGACTGGACTCTCACACTATTATGTTAGATCCACTATGGACTGGACTCTCACACTATTATGTTAGATCCACTATGGACTGAACTCTCACTATTATGTTAGATCCACTATGGACTGGACTCTCACACTATTATGTTAGATCCACTATGGACTGAACTCTCACTATTATGTTAGATCCACTATGGACTGGACTCTCACTAATATGTTAGATCCACTATGGACTGGACTTTCACACTATTATGTTAGATCCACTATGGACTGGACTCTCACTATTATGTTAGATCCACTATGGACTGGACTCTCACACTATTATGTTAGATCCACTATGGACTGAACTCTCACACTATTATGTTAGATCCACTATGGACTGGACTTTCACACTATTATGTTAGATCCACTATGGACTGGACTCTCACTATTATGTTAGATCCACTATGGACTGGACTCTCACACTATTATGTTAGATCCACTATGGACTGGACTCTCACACTATTATGTTAGATCCACTATGGACTGGACTCTCACACTATTATGTTAGATCTACTATGGACTGGACTCTCACACTATTATGTTAGATCCACTATGGACTGGACTCTCACACTATTATGTTAGATCCACTATGGACTGGACTCTCACACTATTATGTTAGATCCACTATGGACTGAACTCTCACACTATTATGTTAGATCCACTATGGACTGGACTCTCACTATTATGTTAGATCCACTATGGACTGAACTCTCACACTATTATGTTAGATCCACTATGGACTGGACACTCACTATTATGTTAGATCCACTATGGACTGGACTCTCACACTATTATGTTAGATCCACTATGGACTGGACTCTCACACTATTATGTTAGATCTACTATGGACTGGACTCTCTATTATGTTAGATCTACTATGGACTGGACTCTCACACTATTATGTTAGATCTACTATGGACTGGACTCTCACACTATTATGTTAGATCCACTATGGACTGACTCTCACACTATTGTGTTAGATCCCACTATGGACTGAACTCTCACACACTATTATGTTAGATCCACTATGGGACTGGACTCTCACTATTATGTTAGATCCACTATGGACTGGACTCTCACACTATTATGTTAGATCCACTATGGACTGGACTCTCACTATTATGTTAGATCCACTATGGACTAGGACTCTCACACTATTATGTTAGATCCACTATGGACTGAACTCTCACACTATTATGTTAGATCCACTATGGACTGGACTCTCACACTATTATGTTAGATCCACTATGGACTGAACTCTCACACTATTATGTTAGATCCACTATGGACTGGACTCTCACACTATTATGTTAGATCCACTATGGACTGGACTCTCACACTATTATGTTAGATCTACTATGGACTGGACTCTCACACTATTATGTTAGATCCACTATGGACTGGACTCTCACACTATTATGTTAGATCTACTATGGACTGGACTCTCACACTATTATGTTAGATCCACTATGGACTGGACTCTCACACTATTATGTTAGATCCACTATGGACTGGACTCTCACTATTATGTTAGATCCACTATGGACTGGACTCTCACACTATTATGTTAGATCCACTATGGACTGGACTCTCACTATTATGTTAGATCCACTATGGACTGGACTCTCACACTATTATGTTAGATCCACTATGGACTGAACTCTCACACTATTATGTTAGATCCACTATGGACTGGACTCTCACACTATTATGTTAGATCCACTATGGACTGGACTCTCACAATATTATGTTAGATCCACTATGGACTGGACTCTCACACTATTATGTTCGATCCACTATGGACTGAACTCTCACTATTATGTTAGATCCACTATGGACTGAACTCTCACTATTATGTTAGATCCACTATGGACTGAACTCTCACTATTATGTTAGATCCACTATGGACTGGACTCACACACTATTATGTTAGATCCACTATGGACTGGACTCTCACACTATTATGTTAGATCTACTATGGACTGGACTCTCACACTATTATGTTAGATCCACTATGGACTGGACTCTCACACTATTATGTTAGATCCACTATGGACTGAACTCTCACACTATTATGTTAGATCCACTATGGACTGGACTCTCACTATTATGTTAGATCCACTATGGTCTGGACTCTCACACTATTATGTTAGATCCACTATGGACTGGACTCTCACTATTATGTTAGATCCACTATGGACTGGACTCTCACACTATTATGTTAGATCCACTATGGACTGAACTCTCACACTATTATGTTAGATCCACTATGGACTGGACTCTCACACTATTATGTTAGATCCACTATGGACTGGACTCTCACACTATTATGTTAGATCCACTATGGACTGAACTCTCACACTATTATGTTAGATCCACTATGGACTGGACTCTCACACTATTATGTTAGATCCACTATGGACTGGACTCTCACACTATTATGTTAGATCTACTATGGACTGGACTCTCACACTATTATGTTAGATCCACTATGGACTGGACTCTCACACTATTATGTTAGATCTACTATGGACTGGACTCTCACACTATTATGTTAGATCCACTATGGACTGGACTCTCACACTATTATGTTAGATCCACTATGGACTGGACTCTCACTATTATGTTAGATCCACTATGGACTGGACTCTCACACTATTATGTTAGATCCACTATGGACTGGACTGGACTCTCACTATTATGTTAGATCCACTATGGACTGGACTCTCACACTATTATGTTAGATCCACTATGGACTGAACTCTCACACTATTATGTTAGATCCACTATGGACTGGACTCTCACACTATTATGTTAGATCCACTATGGACTGGACTCTCACACTATTATGTTAGATCCACTATGGACTGGACTCTCACACTATTATGTTCGATCCACTATGGACTGAACTCTCACTATTATGTTAGATCCACTATGGACTGAACTCTCACTATTATGTTAGATCCACTATGGACTGAACTCTCACTATTATGTTAGATCCACTATGGACTGAACTCTCACTATTATGTTAGATCCACTATGGACTGGACTCACACACTATTATGTTAGATCCACTATGGACTGGACTCTCACACTATTATGTTAGATCTACTATGGACTGGACTCTCACACTATTATGTTAGATCCACTATGGACTGGACTCTCACACTATTATGTTAGATCCACTATGGACTGAACTCTCACACTATTATGTTAGATCCACTATGGACTGGACTCTCACTATTATGTTAGATCCACTATGGTCTGGACTCTCACACTATTATGTTAGATCCACTATGGACTGGACTCTCACTATTATGTTAGATCCACTATGGACTGGACTCTCACACTATTATGTTAGATCCACTATGGACTGAACTCTCACACTATTATGTTAGATCCACTATGGACTGGACTCTCACACTATTATGTTAGATCCACTATGGACTGGACTCTCACACTATTATGTTAGATCCACTATGGACTGAACTCTCACACTATTATGTTAGATCCACTATGGACTGGACTCTCACACTATTATGTTAGATCCACTATGGACTGGACTCTCACACTATTATGTTAGATCTACTATGGACTGGACTCTCACACTATTATGTTAGATCCACTATGGACTGGACTCTCACACTATTATGTTAGATCTACTATGGACTGGACTCTCACACTATTATGTTAGATCCACTATGGACTGGACTCTCACACTATTATGTTAGATCCACTATGGACTGGACTCTCACTATTATGTTAGATCCACTATGGACTGGACTCTCACACTATTATGTTAGATCCACTATGGACTGGACTGGACTCTCACTATTATGTTAGATCCACTATGGACTGGACTCTCACACTATTATGTTAGATCCACTATGGACTGAACTCTCACACTATTATGTTAGATCCACTATGGACTGGACTCTCACACTATTATGTTAGATCCACTATGGACTGAACTCTCACTATTATGTTAGATCCACTATGGACTGAACTCTCACTATTATGTTAGATCCACTATGGACTGGACTCACACACTATTATGTTAGATCCACTATGGACTGGACTCACACACTATTATGTTAGATCCACTATGGACTGGACTCTCACTATTATGTTAGATCCACTATGGACTGGACTCTCACTATTATGTTAGATCCACTATGGACTGGACTCTCACACTATTATGTTAGATCCACTATGGACTGGACTCTCACACTATTATGTTAGATCCACTATGGACTGGACTCTCACACTATTATGTTAGATCCACTATGGACTGGACTCTCACACTATTATGTTCGATCCACTATGGACTGAACTCTCACTATTATGTTAGATCCACTATGGACTGAACTCTCACTATTATGTTAGATCCACTATGGACTGGACTCACACACTATTATGTTAGATCCACTATGGACTGGACTCACACACTATTATGTTAGATCCACTACGGACTGGACTCTCACTATTATGTTAGATCCACTATGGACTGGACTCTCACACTATTATGTTAGATCCACTATGGACTGGACTCTCACTATTATGTTAGATCCACTATGGACTGGACTCTCACTATTATGTTAGATCCACTATGGACTGGACTCTCACACTATTATGTTAGATCCACTATGGACTGAACTCTCACTATTATGTTAGATCCACTATGGACTGGACTCTCACTATTATGTTAGATCCACTATGGACTGGACTCTCACACTATTATGTTAGATCCACTATGGACTGAACTCTCACTATTATGTTAGATCCACTATGGACTGAACTCTCACTATTATGTTAGATCCACTATGGACTGAACTCTCACTATTATGTTAGATCCACTATGGACTGGACTCACACACTATTATGTTAGATCCACTATGGACTGGACTCACACACTATTATGTTAGATCCACTATGGACTGGACTCTCACTATTATGTTAGATCCACTATGGACTGGACTCTCACTATTATGTTAGATCCACTATGGACTGGACTCTCACACTATTATGTTAGATCCACTATGGACTGGACTCACACACTATTATGTTAGATCCACTACGGACTGGACTCTCACTATTATGTTAGATCCACTATGGACTGGACTCTCACACTATTATGTTAGATCCACTATGGACTGGACTCTCACACTATTATGTTCGATCCACTATGGACTGAACTCTCACTATTATGTTAGATCCACTATGGACTGGACTCTCACTATTATGTTAGATCCACTATGGACTGGACTCTCACACTATTATGTTAGATCCACTATGGACTGAACTCTCACTATTATGTTAGATCCACTATGGACTGAACTCTCACTATTATGTTAGATCCACTATGGACTGAACTCTCACTATTATGTTAGATCCACTATGGACTGGACTCACACACTATTATGTTAGATCCACTATGGACTGGACTCACACACTATTATGTTAGATCCACTATGGACTGGACTCTCACTATTATGTTAGATCCACTATGGACTGGACTCTCACTATTATGTTAGATCCACTATGGACTGGACTCTCACACTATTATGTTAGATCCACTATGGACTGGACTCTCACACTATTATGTTAGATCCACTATGGACTGAACTCTCACTATTATGTTAGATCCACTATGGACTGGACTCTCACACTATTATGTTAGATCCACTATGGACTGGACTCTCACACTATTATGTTAGATCCACTATGGACTGGACTCTCACACTATTATGTTAGATCCACTATGGACTGGACTCTCACACTATTATGTTAGATCCACTATGGACTGGACTCTCACTATTATGTTAGATCCACTATGGACTGGACTCACACACTATTATGTTAGATCCACTATGGACTGGACTCTCACACTATTATGTTAGATCCACTATGGACTGAACTCTCACTATTATGTTAGATCCACTATGGACTGGACTCTCACACTATTATGTTAGATCCACTATGGACTGGACTCTCACTATTATGTTGGATCCACTATGGACTGGACTCTCACACTATTATGTTAGATCCACTATGGACTGAACTCTCACTATTATGTTAGATCCACTATGGACTGGACTCTCACACTATTATGTTAGATCCACTATGGACTGGACTCTCACACTATTATGTTAGATCCACTATGGACTGGACTCACACACTATTATGTTAGATCCACTATGGACTGAACTCTCACTATTATGTTAGATCCACTATGGACTGGACTCTCACACTATTATGTTAGATCCACTATGGACTGGACTCTCAGTATTATGTTAGATCCACTATGGACTGAACTCTCACTATTATGTTAGATCCACTATGGACTGAACTCTCACTATTATGTTAGATCCACTATGGACTGGACTCTCACTATTATGTTAGATCCACTATGCTTCTGTCTGTTCTCTCTAGGGTGTTAGCTTCCAAGCAAACTTACGTCAGGAATGAAGCCGATCTCATTGAGGTGATTGCTCAGCTCTGGGTCGTGGAAGGCGATCATTTGGGAGAAGACTGTCAAGTATTCTAGGGGAAGAAAAGTTCAAGTTAAAGTACCACTGATAGTCACACACACACACTAGGTGTGGCGAAATTTGTCCTCTGCATTTGACCAATCCCCTTGTTCACCTCCTGGGAGGTGAGGGGAGCAGTGGGCAGCAGCGGTGCCGCGCCCGGGAATAATTTTTGGTGATTTAACCCCCAATTCCCTACCCTTGATGCTGAGTGCCAAGCAGGGAGGTAATGGCTCCCATTTTTATAGTCTTTGGTATGACTCGGCCGGGGTTTGAACTCACAACCTACCCATCTCAGGGCGGACACTCTAACCACTAGGCCACTGAGTAGGTGGCCTAGTATATTATAATTATTATTATTATTAGAATATTTTAATTATTTTTAATTACAAAACATTATTAAACACTTCAAATTTATTCACTATTTTTAGTTACAAAACATTGTAATACACTTAAAATATCTCCATACTTTTTAGTTACAAAATATAATACACTAAAATATCTTAATTATTTTTAGTTAAAAAACATGATTATAGACTTAAAATATCTTAATTATTTTTAGTTACAAAACATCATAATACATTGAACATATCTTAATTATTTTTTAGCTACAAAACATTAATATACACTTAAAATATCGTCATTCTTTTTAGTTGCAAAACATGAATATACACTTAAACTATCTTAATTATTTTTAGTTACAAAACATTATTATACACTTAAAATATCTTAATTATTTTTAGTTAAAAAACATTATTATAGACTTAAAATATCTTAATTATTTTTAGTTACAAAACATTTAAAATATCTTAATTATTTTTAGTTACAAAACATTATAATACACTTAAAATATCTTAATTATTTTTAGTTAAAAAACATCATAATACATTGAACATATCTTAATTATTTTTTAGCTACAAAACATTAATATACACTTAAAATATCTTCATTCTTTTTAGTTGCAAAACATGAATATACACTTAAACTATCTTAATTATTTTTAGTTACAAAACCTTATTATACACTTAAAATATCTTAATTATTTTTAGTTAAAAAACATTATTATAGACTTAAAATATCTTAATTATTTTTAGTTACAAAACATTTAAAATATCTTAATTATTTTTAGTTACAAAACATTATAATACACTTAAAATATCTTAATTATTTTTAGTTAAAAAACATAATACATTGAACATTTCTTAATTATTTTTTAGTTACAAAACATTAATATACACTTAAAATATCTTCATTCTTTTTAGTTGCAAAACATGAATATACACTTAAACTATCTTAATTATTTTTAGTTACAAAACATTATAATACACTTAAAATATCTTAATTATTTTTAGTTAAAAAACATTATTATAGACTTAAAATATCTTAATTATTTTTAGTTACAAAACATTTAAAATATCTTAATTATTTTTTAGTTACAAAACATTATAATACACTTAAAATATCTTAATTATTTTTAGTTAAAAAACATCATAATACATTGAACATTTCTTAATTATTTTTTAGTTACAAAACATTAATATACACTTAAAATATCTTCATTATTTTTAGTTGCAAAACATGAATATACACTTAAACTATCTTAATTATTTTTAGTTACAAAACATTATAATACACTTAAAATATCTTAATTATTTTTAGTTAAAAAACATTATTATAGACTTAAAATATCTTAATTATTTTTAGTTACAAAACATTTGAAATATCTTAATTATTTTTAGTTACAAAACATTATAATACACTTAAAATATCTTAATTATTTTTAGTTAAAAAACATCATAATACATTGAACATATCTTAATTATTTTTTAGTTACAAAACATTAATATTCACTTAAAATATCTTCATTCTTTTTAGTTGCAAAACATGAATATACACTTAAACTATCTTAATTATTTTTAGTTACAAAACATTATTATACACTTAAAATATCTTAATTATTTTTAGTTAAAAAACATTATTATAGACTTAAAATATCTTAATTATTTTTAGTTACAAAACATTTAAAATATCTTAATTATTTTTAGTTACAAAACATTATAATACACTTAAAATATCTTAATTATTTTTAGTTAAAAAAACATCATAATACATTGAACATTTCTTAATTATTTTTTAGTTACAAAACATTAATATACACTTAAAATATCTTCATTCTTTTTAGTTGCAAAACATGAATATACACTTAAACTATCTTAATTATTTTTAGTTACAAAACATTATAATACACTTAAAATATCTTAATTATTTTTAGTTAAAAAACATTATTATAGACTTAAAATATCTTAATTATTTTTAGTTACAAAACATTTAAAATATCTTAATTATTTTTAGTTACAAAACATTATAATACACTTAAAATATCTTAATTATTTGTAGTTAAAAAACATCATAATACATTGAACATATCTTAATTATTTTTTAGCTACAAAACATTAATATTAACTTAAAATATCTTCATTCTTTTTAGTTGCAAAACATGAATATACACTTAAACTATCTTAATTATTTTTAGTTACAAAACATTATTATACACTTAAAATATCTTAATTATTTTATTTATAGAACACTTAAATACATTTAAAATACCTTAATTCTTTTTAGTTACAAAACATTATCATACACTTAAATATCTTGTTTTAGTTACAAAACTTTACAATACACCTAGTAAGAAGAGAGCCTTATCTAATGTAGCCTTTGCGCTGCAGCAATACATTGCATGTCATTGTATGGCTGCTCGAAAACTTGGATTTAAATCTGGAGCCTACATTAAAAAAAATGTGGGTTTTTGTTTTTAGACATGTTCATAGGCGCAATTTTGGAAAAACAAGTAGGAAGAAGCAGATTTTATTTAATCCTACTCCTAGCCGTGTTCACTTCCTGTGTTTAAATGTTACCCTTTCCTAATAGGGGGGGGGAAAGAATAGACCATAAATAGTGTATCTTATGCAGTGACGAAAATGAAAAAATAATATTAAAAAAATGATTTATCTAAATATTAAAATAAATAATACAAATATTAATACAAAACAAATTAAAAATAATAATCAAATATTAATAAAACAAGTGAGATAAGAGGTTAAAGTGGACCGATGAGGATTTTAATCTACATTTAAAACACCCACTTGAAGTGAGTATAATATTTATTGGATATGCTTCTGTGTAAATTGTGTGTAGATTTTGCTCCACAGTAACTTTTACAACCCATTTCTTACGTTTGTCTTTTAGACGTTTTATTCTGAGGCGTTCCCAGATTGCAAATAAAACCCAATCTCACCCTCTCCAGAAATATATAATGGACATAAATACATATTTTAAAACCAAACGACAACACAACTTTTTACAGACACGGTCGAAAATAAACTTCCTAAACATTAAATAAATTAAAGCGGTCACACGATCAGGTACACTAGGCCCCTCTCCGATCGATACAGCGCTTCATAATAAAGGTGCTTTAAGCAGCATTTATTTCGCTGCATGTGCCACGTCGGTGTTATTATGCGCAGGGCAAGATTACATGAAAATAAAACCATATCCTACTTTTTTTCCTGTTTCCTCACAGCTTGAAGCAGGGGAGAGGAGGTCCTCCCCCTCTGTCTTATAGCTTGCCTTAATGTCTAAATAAGGACTTTCACCTCACTGTGATGTCACAACATAGCCGGACTACGATTAACAGTGTTCAGAGGCATCCCATAATTCTGTGCTAACATTTTAACAAGACAAAAAATACGAACACCGTCACAAGTCGCCTCTAAAGATAAACAAATAAATAAATATAGGCATAAAAAACTGTATGATGGATACATTAATACTTGAGGAATAGAAGTAAACATATTTTTACTCACTGTTCCAAGTATCCAATTGCTATATTTATTTATTGTAAATACATCTTTAGTAAGACTAATGTCTACACTGTTTATCAATACAGTTGATCTCCAATTACGCGGTTGGCAACTGTGAGCAAGCAGGGAATAAAGAGCTTCAAAGGGTGTCATTTTAGGCCCAACACTTGGCTTTAAAGGCCTACTGAAAGCCACTACTAGCGACCACGCAGTCTGATAGTTTCTATATCAATGATGAAATCTTAACATTGCAACACATGCCAATACAGCCGGGTTAACTTATAAAGTGACATTTTAAACTTCCCGGGAAACTTCCGCTTGAAAACGTCGCGGTATGATGACGTATGCGCGTGACGTCACGAGGTCAAGGGAAGTGTTTGGACCCAATTCAAATACCTCTGTTTTCTTCGACAAAATTCCACAGTATTCTGGACATCTGTGTTGGTGAATCTTTTGCAATTTGTTTAATGGACAATGGAGACTGCAAATAAGAAAGTTGTAGGTGCGATCGGTGGAGCGGCGGACTACAGCAACACCAACACCAGGAGGTTGTGTTGTGTTTTGAGCAGGATAGCAGACGCACTACAGTGAGTACGCCCGCCGCCGCATCTAAGTTAGCTTCTGCTTTTTTAGCTTCGCCAAGCTGAATATTATTAATCGTGTATTTACATGTTCATGGTTTAATAGTATTTTTAAACTTCTGTCTATCCATCCAGTCAGGGTTTTTTAAAATTTAGTTTCTATCTGCATTTGAGACTGCTATGCTATCACGTTAGCTACGTAGCTAGGTTAGCTTCTATTTTTTTAGCTTCGAAAAGCTGAATATTATTAAATCGTGTATTTACATGTTCATGGTTTAATAGTATTTTTGATCTTCTGTCTACCCATCCAGTCAGGTTTTTTTTAAAATTTAGTTTCTATCTGCATTTGAGACTGCTATGCTATCACGTTGGCTACGTAGCTAGGTTAGCTTCTATTTTTTTAGCTTCGAAAAGCTGAATATTATTAATCGTGTATTTACATGTTCATGGTTTAATAGTATTTTTGATCTTCTGTCTATCCATCCAGTCAGGTTTTTTTAAAATTTAGTTTCTATCTGCATTTGAGACTGATGCTATCACGTTGGCTACGTTGCTAGGTTAGCTTCTATTTTTTTTAGCTTCGCAAAGCTGAATATTATTAATCGTGTATTTACATGTTCAGTCACTGTGAATGTCCATTTCGCGTTCTCGACTCTCATTTTCAAGAGGATATAGTATCCGAGGTGGTTTAAAATACAAATCTGTGATCCACAATAGAAAAAGGAGAGAGTGTGGAATCCAATGAGCTAGCTTGTACCTAAGTTACGGTCAGAGCGAAAAAAGATACGTCCATCACTGTCTCTCTAGTCCTTCACTGTAACGTTCCTCATCTACGAATCTTTCATTCTCGCTCAAATTAATGGGGTAATCGTCACTTTCTCGGTCCGAATCTCTCTCGCTCCATTGTAAACAACGGGGAATTGTGAGGAATACTAGCTCCTGTGACGTCACGCTACTTCCGGTACAGGCAAGGCTTTTTTTTATCAGCGAGCAAAAGTTGCGAACTTTATCGTCGATTTTCTCTACTAAATCCTTTCAGCAAAAATATGGCAATATCGCGAAATGATCAAGTATGACACATAGAATGGATCTGCTATTCCCGTTTAAATAAAAAAAAATCATTTCAGTAGGCCTTTAAAAAACATATCAAACAGATGTGCCAGAGTCTTAAATACAACATAAAAACGTTCAAATGTATCAGGAATTCATTAACATTGGAGGCAGCTCAAACTTATTTTAATGCAATGATTATGTCTCGTTTTTATTATTGTATAACATGTTGGTCGCAGGCAAGCACAATGACACTGAGGGCATTGGAAACTTTGCACAAACAATCGTTCAAAATCCTTGACCGAAAACCACAACACCACCATCACTGTTTAGTTCTCCAAAAATATAGATTGTTAAATTTAGCTAACATTCAAAGATTAGCATCAATACGAATGGCCCATCCAATCCTAAATAACACTGCACTAGTGCCACTTAAGCACTTTGTCCAGTTTACATCTGCTGTGACAACTAGAAACACACGAGCCTCCACCAGGGGGCAGTGTAGCGTACCCAGATGTAAAACATCTTTTGCACAATCAGCCTTTTCATATAAAGCCATAAAGGAATGGAACGACATCACAACAAACTTGAAAAGTCTAACAGATTACTCTTCATTCACAATTGAAGTTAAAAAGTGGCTTTGGAGCAATCAAAGCTGCTCACACGGTCACTAAGGTGGCCACCTTGTTTGACATGTCAACTTAATGTGTATTATATTTATCCATCAGAGCATTTTTGTTGTAAATTGTGAGGTGTGTCAGTTAAAATCATGGTTGTTTTTACAAATGATGACAGATGTGAACAAGAGCATGTATTGTCTTTGTGTGATGATGTAAATGAAGTGTGGTCGTATTGTATATTAAGTATGTGTCCATGAAAGGGCATTTTATGACTTTTTTCTTAATACTTGTGTATGATTTTATTGTCATCATTTTATTGCATGATTGTTGTATCCCTTTAATTTAGGTAGCCAGGGACTGCAGATGGAAATTAGCTATTTAGCCATAATCTGGTACAGAACATATCTGTCTTTGAGCTTAATGTTTCTGTACATTGTCCCTTCAAATAAAGACTAAACTTAAACTAAAGTAGCAGCCATTTTATTTGTGGATATCTGTACTGTACTTGTTGGCTTGAAACACAAAGACAAATAAACATTAGCTGGCTGTCCAGCGCCATGTTAGAGTGCAGAAAGATGAAAAGGGTGATGTCTAGGGGTGTCCGATAATGGCTTTTTGCCGATATCCGATATTGTCCAACTCTTTAATTACCGATACCGATATCAACCGATACCGATATCAACCGATATATACAGTCGTGGAATTAACACATTATTATGCCTAATTTGGACAACCAGGTATGGTGAAGATAAGGTACTTTTTAAACAAATGAATCAAATAAAATAAGATAAATAAATTAAAAACATTTTCTTGAATAAAAAAAGAAAGTAAAACAATATAAAAACAGTTACATAGAAACTAGTAATTAATGAACATTTGTAAAATGAACTGTTAAAGGTTAGTACTATTAGTGGAGCAGCAGCACGCACAATCATGTGTGCTTACGGACTGTATCCCTTGCAGACTGTATTGATATATATTGATATATAATGTAGGAAGCAGAATATTAATAACAGAAAGAAACAACCCTTTTGTGTGAATGAGTGTAAATGGGGTGGGTTGGTGCACTAATTGTAAGTGTATCTTGTGTTTTTTATGTGGATTTAAAAAATAAAAAAATAAAAAAAACAAAAAAACGATACTGATAATAAAAAACCGATACCGATAATTTCCGATATTACATTTTAACGCATTTATCGGCCGATAATATCGGCAGACCGATATTATCGGACATCTCTAGTGATGTCCGTAGCTTTTTAGCAAACTTGCAGGAACTGTTTGGGATTTTTTTTTTGTGGTTTCATTTTTTTTTCATTTGGCTAAACAGCGTGCCTCGGCTGCAGAATCCATTGAGAAATGTTCATCATTTTCACAGCGTCGGAACAACATGGCACCACTCCCTAAACTTGCTAGAGCGGGCCAACTAAACAACACAGGGAGGTGGCGGAAGGGGAAAAGGATCAGTCAGTCAAGAAAACAAGTATCACAGCAAGGAAAAAAAGAATAGAGATGGTTCATTTTGTCCAGCTCACCTTGGATGACGTGCGAGTTGTCCTTCAGGAAAAAGTTGAAGAGGTATTTGGGGATGAAGGCCGACATACAAGAGTAAGCCAAAGCTGTGAAGAGTAGAGTGATGAAAAAACCACATCAGACAAAGACACATATTGCACGGCAGTTTGCAACAATCTTACCCTCATTGTTAAAATTCAAGTAGAGAAACGGGGCGCAAAGTGAATCCAAACCTGGGGGGAGAAAACTAAGCATTAACACATTTTACAATGTAAAATATGATGAGTTATCTATGTAATAGTATTTGTCAAATACTGCTAATTGCACATGCTGGATAAGAATCTATTCTGATTTATATAGATTCAATTTAAAAACAACTAACAGGTGAATGGCAAGATTCCTATACACGCAAATGCAACATTGATGGTACAGCGCCTATATCTCGTCATTTTAGTTTTTAATGATTGTATTATCATTAGGGATATCCGATATTATCGGCCGATAAATGCGTTAAAATGTAATATCGGAAATGATCGGTATCGTTTTTTTTATTATCTGTATCGGTTTTTTATTTGTATTATTATTTTTTTTATTAAATCCACATAAAAAACACAAGATACACTTACAATTAGTGCACCAACCCAAAAAACCTCCCTCCCCCCATTTCTTTCTGTTATCAATATTCTGGTTCCTACATTATATATCAATATATATCAATACAGTCTGCAAGGGATACAGTCCGTAAGCACACATGATTGTGCGTGCTGCTGGTCCACTAATAGTACTAACCTTTAACAGTTAATTTTACTCATTTTCATTAATTACTAGTTTCTATGTAACTGTTTTTATATTGTTTTACTTTCTTTTTTATTCAAGAAAATGTTTTTAATTTAGTTATCTTATTTTATTATTATTTTTTTAAAAGTACCTTATCTTCACCATACATGGTTGTCCAAATTAGGCATAATAATGTGTTAATTCCACGACTGCATATATCGGTTGATATCGGTATCGGTTGATATCGGTATCAGTAATTAAAGAGTTGGACAATATCGGAATATCGGATATCGGCAAAAAGCCATTATCGGACATCCCTAATTATCATGAGTTTGCTCACAAAATTACCTTTTACATTTTGACTTAATTCTTGTCTTCGGAATTATTCTACATGTTTCATTTTGTTAATTTCATTTTGTCTGTATTTTATAATAATATATAGAATATATATTTGTGTATATTTTATTTTGCATATATATGTTTCTGGTATTGCAATCAAAATAATCAAAATGAAACTTAACATATCACTGGACTGTAGAAACCGGAGCCAAACAACGACAATGAAGTTAGAATTAGGGCTGTCAGATTTAGCGCATTAATTAATGCGATTTCTCGCAAAAAAGGTAACACATTAATCATGTATATACACAGATTAATCATGCTATGTATTTTATATTTTACCTTAACTGTGGATGGTTACCTGAAAGGCAGTGTTTCAGTTTGAGTTTGAGTTTGAGTTTATTTGGAACATGCAAGCATACAACATGATACATCACAATTTCCAGTTTCTCTTTTCAACATGTTCGAAAAGGAGTAGGAAGAAGCAGAGCTTATTTAATCCTACCCCTTTTCTTTACATAACAGTTGCAAAACTTTTTGTTCACTTCCTGTTCACAATTTATTCACAATAAACTCCATAGGTAATCACAATAAAAATAAATAAATAAATAATAGTAAGAATTCGATAATAATAATTGGTGATGTAAGATATATCTTATATAATGAGATAAGTAAGATTACTTTAACAATGAAAGAATGGATGGATGAAATAAATTGAGAATGTTTGTCATGGTTCTTCTTCTTTGTACTTTGTAAACACTTTAAGTTTGAAGAGTTTCTTGAAGTGTATCATATTAGTACATTGTTTGATTGCTATGCTTCATCCATTCCATCATGTAATTCCACATACTGATATACTGAAGGTCTTAAGTGTTGTACGTGCAAACAAACGTTTTAAATTACGTTTTTCTCTAAGATTATATTTCTCCTCTTTTTTTGAGAAGAATTGTTGTATATTCTTGGGTAGCAGGTTATAGTTTGCTTTGTGTATCATTTTAGCTGTTTGCAAATTCACTATGTGGTGGAATTTCAGTATTTTTGATTCAATAAATAAAGTGTTTGTATGTTGTCTATATCCAACATGATGTATTATTATACCTGATCTTTTTTGTAACACTGTTAATGAATGAAGTGTACTTTTGTAATTATTTCCCCATATTTCTACACAGTAGCTCAGATATGGTAACACTAGTGAGCAGTAGAGAATATGAAGGGATTTTTGGTCTAGAACATGTTTAGCTTTATTCATTATTGACGTGTTTCTTGCAACTTTATGTTGTATATTTTTTACGTGAGATTTCCAGTTCAATTTATCATCAATCATTATACCTAGAAATTTGGTTTCGTTTACTCTTGTGTGTGGGTTGCTATATGTGATCAGATCAATACGTCAGTGCAAAGGAGACTGACTCGTTGGTAAATGTAACTTTAAAATACACCCAACATTACTTTAGATGAAACGGTTACCAAGTTTTGAAAGAAAAAAGACGTGCATTCATATTAAAAAATGTTTCCTGTGAAATATTCTGACAATAATTGCTTTGTGTCAAATGATTGGGGTCTACTCTTAACGTTAATTTAAATTATGAAAACAAGTAATTTACTGTGATTAATCAAAAATCACAAGTGTGATGTTAGAATAATTGTTTGTAAGTTATAACAAAAAACTTTTTGTTGAAATAAATTCCTAGCAAGAAGCTGTCTTTGAAACCTACCAAGAAGAAGGCTCGTAAAACTCCACTGTGTAAGGGGGAAAGCCACATGAAGGGTTTTCTGTGTTCTTTCATGTATGGTAATCAACACAAGGATGTTGTTCTGGCCCAAGGACTTCAGAACCGAGAGATGACAGGATCTGCCCAATTACCAGACGAACTCTTTTTGAAGTATTTTACGAACTCTTTTTGAACTATTTTATGGAACTCTTTTTGAACTGACCTTTCCTGTGAATTGTTTACAACTTTTTCTGTGAACTTTTTGCGACCTTTGTTCTTTGGAAACAAAGGTGGCCATGTGGTCGGGGAGGGTCCAAAATAAAAGAAGGAAGCATACAATCTTTTGGCAGAGAGTGCTAAGATACTGTACAAGGGTACAGTGTAAAGACGACTCTCCTCAATATTGAGTCCAAATTGAATTCTGTCTCTGTTTAATTCTTTGCCTCTTGTCTTGTTTAATAGATGTCATCAGTGTTTGAACCTGACATGAGATTATCCTAAATCAAATTTTTATAATTTAACAGCACTAGTTAAAACTAGGGATATCCGATAATGGCTTTTTGCCGATATCCGATATTCCGATATTGTCCAACTCTTTAATTACCAATACCGATATCAACCGATATATGCAGTCGTGGAATTAACACATTATTATGCCTAATTTGGACAACCAGGTATGGTGAAGATAAGGTACTTTTTAAAAAAATTAGTAAAATAAGATAAATAAATTAGAAACATTTTCTTGAATAAAAAAGAAAGTACAACAATATAAAAACAGTTACATAGAAACTAGTAATGAATGAAAATTAGTAAAATGAACTGTTAAAGGTTAGTATTATTAGTGGAGCAGCAGCACGCACAATCATGTGTGCTTACGGACTGTATCCCTTGCAGACTGTATTGATATATATTGATATATAATGTAGGAAGCAGAATATTAATAACAGAAAGATACAACCCTTTTGTGTGAATGAGTGTAAATGGGGGAGGGAGGTTTTTTGGGTTGGTGCACTAGTTGTAAGTGTATCTTGTGTTTTTTTATGTTGATTTAATAATAAAAAAAATTAAAAAAAACAACAAAAAAAACGATACCGATAATAAAAAAACTGATACCGATAATTTCCGATATTACATTTTAACGCATATATCGGCCGACATCTCTAGTTAAAGCGTTTGCTCTTCTTTTAACTCCGTGCAAAGCAGTGCAGAATTGCCCTTTTGTGGCCAACCATGTATAATGGACAAGCTGTGAAAACCTTGGAACAGCTGAGTAATTGAGTGGCAATAAGGCAAAAACCCGGTTTAGACTAACCCTGCCAGTAGACCAGGTCCGGATGGGAGACCACCCAGGCTTTCAAAACCCGCCTGAACTTAACGTGGCCATGCGGAGACGACAGCAGCTCGTCGTATTGGTGGCATCTGGGGATGTCCACTTCGATCTGTGGGGTGAAATCCTGCTCTTGAGAAAACACCTCAATCATTAAGCATTTAACTGGCAACGACCTGTCTGTCCGTTGGAATGGGCGTGTCCTTGTCTATGCTTTCGTATTTGGCCTGAATGTCCCCCTGTATGGAGGAAAAGACCCATTGTCACACACATGTTAACAAGGAAATGTAAAGTACACTTTGACACCTCAATGCCCAGCAGCGCAGCCCACGCCAGACCACGCACAAGAGGCGGGATGTCCACCCTGGCCTCTTTGCACACCAGCTTCTTCTTGTAGGGATAAGCCTGACAGAAGAAGTGACGACGATACACACGCGTCAGTGTGTTTGAATACTTTTAACACGATGTGATTCTCCTTTCAAAACCCGTAATGACCGTTTAAAACGGAACCCAACCCGCTTGGTGGAAACAAAGCTCGAGTATGTGTGGTTGTGTGTGTATGCAGGCGGAGGAGACCTCAAGCAGCCTGTCAAAGAGGATGATGCGGAGGAGCTGGTACTCGGTGTCTCTCTCGCGGATGATGAGCGGCAGGGTGACCGTGGCCGACAGCTCGTTGGCGCTGTTGGAATGCGTCACGCTTGACCGTCTGGGGCGAAGAGATGCAAAAGGAGGGAGGTATGTGCGGTGTGGTTATTCAAGTTCAAATGCAATATGGAGGTATAATATTGAGACCGCTTAGCTCACTCGTCCTCCAGCAGAGGGAAATAAGCTTCGCCTGCCACGTCCTTTAGTCTCTGAAAGGGAAAGAAGCTCATTAATAACACATTACATACACTTGGGTAAAACGGAATCCATCCTGTTTGGGTCCCACATCAACCTTAAGAAAGTCAATGACTTCACCATAAAAGTGGGTGACATTGTTATCACCAGGAAAGATGAGGTCACCAACCTAGGTTCCATTCTAGAGGCTAACCTTTCCTGTGATAAAATGGCAACCAAGGTAATCAGAAAGGTTAACCAACGAACGAGATTTCTCTACAGAATCTCCTCTCTGGTCAACAAAAGCACCTTGAGGATTCTGGTGGGAACTCTCGTTCAACCCTTTTTCGATTACGCATGCACCTCCTGGTACCCTAGCACCTCCAAAACCCTCAAATCTAAACTCCAAACATCCCAGAACAAGCTAGTCAGGTTACTTCTAGACCTCCACCCCAGATCCCACCTCACTCCTACCCACTTCTCCAAAGTGGGCTGGCTCAAGGTGGAGGACAGAGTAAAACAACTTGCACTGAGCCTAGTCTATAAAATCCGCTACACCTCCCTGATACCGAAGTACATGTCAAACTACTTCCTTAACGTAAATGACCGCCATAACCACAACACCAGGGGGAGCTCCACTAACCACGTTAAACCCAGATTCCGAACTAACAAAGGTCTTAACTCATTCTCTTTCTATGCCACATCAATGTGGAATGCGCTCCCAACAGGTATAAAAGAAAGGGCATCTCTATCCTCCTTCAAAACCGCAATAAAAGTTCACCTCCAGGCAGCTACAACCCTAAACTAACACCCTCCCCGGATTGCTAATAATCAAATGCTAATAATCAAATGTAAACAATCAAATGCAGACTTTTTCTTGTGCCTTCTGATCTCTCTCTCTCTCTCTCTCTCTCTCTCTCTCTCTCTCTCTCTCTCTCTCTCTCTCTCTCTCTCTCACTTGCTGTCCATATCCTACCCCCCCCTGATTGTAAATAATGTAAATAATTCAATGTGATTATCTTGTGTGATGACTGTATTATGATGATAGTATATATGATAGTATATATCTGTATCATGAATCAATTTAAGTGGACCCCGACTTAAACAAGTTGAAAAACGTATTTGGGGTGTTACCATTTAGTGGTCAATTGTACGGAATATGTACTTCACTGTGCAACCTACTAATAAAAGTCTCAATCAAAAAACATTGAGTTAAATACAGTGCATCCGGAAAGTTTTCACAGCGCTTCACTTTTTGCACATTTTGTTATGTTACAGCCTTGTTCCACAATGGAATAAATTCCTATTTATCCTCAAAATGACACACACAATACCCCATAACTACAATATGAAAACGCTTTTTTTTTATTTTTTGCAATTTTTAAAAACATTTTTTTATTAACTATGAAATCACATGTACAAGTACAAATATTCACAGCCTTTGAAGCTCAAAAGCGAGTTAAGGAGCATCCTCTTTCATCTGATCATTATTGAGATGTTCCTAAAGCTTAATTGTTGTCCACCTGTGGTAAATTCAGTTGGTTTGACATGATTTGGAAACTGTCCCAAGGTAAGTTTGCCAAGCTTGTGGCATCCTTTTCAAAAAGACTTGAGGCTGTAATCCCTGCCAAAGGTGCATCAACAAAATATTGAGTAAAGGCTGTGAATACTTATGTACATGTAATTTCTTATTTTTTCATTTTAAATTAATTTCAAAAAGATCTAAAAAAATATAAATAAAAATGTTCACGTTGTCATCATGGACATTGTGTGTAGAAATTTTGAGGACACAAATCAATTTATTCCACTTGGGAACAAGGCTGAAACATAAAATGTGGAAAAAGTGAAGCGCTGTGACTACTTTCCGGATGCACTGTACATCTATGCTCAGTTTTGACCCAGTCACTGAGTGGTAATGCAAAGTAC